>NW_026739905.1:0-5556 GCF_022355385.1 Mustela nigripes | reverse complement strand
TTAATGGTTTACATAAATACCTCCATTTCCTAATAAAATTGGACAAGGACACTCCGAGGAAAGAAAATAACACTTTCTGAGAATCTACCAAGCCTCATGCCAGCTGCTTTCACATATGTTATTGAACTTAATTCCTGGAACGCCTCTGCCTGATAGAGATTACAAACCACACTTCACAGACAAGTGTGCATCAAGCTCGGGAAAGCAGAACTGCACCCCCAAATCGCACATCTAGCCTCATCTGCCTTCTAAAACCTCTCCCAGGTGATCTCATCCAGACTCACAACATCGCCCCAAAGCTGATGATGCCTGGGTGCAGAGCGACACCTTGGTGCTCTGGGTCCCACAGAAGAGCCTGGGGACAGAGCTGGAGACAAACAGAACAGAATGAGGCTCACACTCCGGTGGACAGAAGCACCCTGCCAGGAAGTGCACTGAAAGCATCCAGAACTTCAGGATCCTCGCTGTGGAGGGCACAGCGGCAATGAAGCCAGAGCTGGTCAGAACAAAAGCGCGGAAGGCAAACATGGTGCAGAGGGGAGGCACCCTGGGCAACACCCTGGCTGGTGGGCTGAGCCACCTGAGGCCCCGACAGCAGGGCACTCCAGGCAGACAGGCTCTCAGGTGCAAAGGCCCAGGGGTGGGAGCTAAGCACGTGCAGAGCAGCAGAGGAACGAAGATGGTGGAGTGGAGCCAGCAAGGGGCACGTGCAGGGGGTCGGCTGCATGATGGCTTCCTGTGGCTGTCACGCTGCATGCCACAGGAGGGAGGGATGCCACCCAGCTGTGGGGTCGCGCCTGAGACTCAGTTTCACTGAGTAACTGAGCCGTGTGTCCCATGCCATCCTGCATGTGTCTATGCTCCACAGGCTCAGGAGAACGCGGCCACATCTCAGTCTACTCTCTGAACACTGTGTCACTGGCACCGCCGGAGTTGGCCCCCTCCCACCTCCTGCTGACCTAGGAGGGGACACATGCTGTCCTGGACTTTCCTCCCAGACCACACACAAAGATGCGCTGTGAAGGGAGCCTCACTAAAGTCCTGCTGGGTCAGGATGGTGATGCGGGGCTCTGGCTGGCCAGAGCGTGAGGACATGCTGTTCTTAGGAAGAAGCTGCTCCCCCACACCTGTGTCTTGACACCTGTCGTGATACTTGCCATGACCTGTCCCAACGCACACTCTCACTGGTGGGAGTGAGACACCCCAAAGTGACAGCAACCTCCAAAGTGACAGCAGGCATCATGCAGTCAAGACAGAAGTTTAAATTTTTGCCTCACAGAACAAAGCAGAGGTTGTGAGTCTCCTGTGACCCCAGGGCTCTGCACTTGTGGCCTCCGTTCCAACAGTCTCCAAAGTGTACAGCTGGAAAGATGGGTTGAGAGCCCACTCCTCCCTGGGGAGGAATTTCCCAATGGTGGTTGGATGTGGGGGATGCTCACAGCCAGGCACAAAAGGGCTGGGATTTGCAGACTGTCTTCTGGGATGTCATGTGCCCAGTGAACACTGAAGTTTTCTTCAAACTAGAACAGGGGAACTGGGTCCTGGCTGACCTTGCCTCCCAGGGTCCCCCCTTCCAGGCTTCCCATCCTTACCCAGAGGCTGGCTTCCCAGCCAGAGGTGCCCTCTGCGTTGAATTCCTAACACAACACTGTTTTCTCCCTGAGAAGGCGTCTGTCTACCTCAAAGGCAGGCTTTTCTTCCCAGCCCACAGAAGAACAGACATTGGATGGAAAACATGCTAGACCCGGTGACAAGGAAGGGAGGAAACTTAGCTCCTTTCTTTAGGCCTCTTGGAAACAAGGTCCTAGGGAAGGTAGTAGGGGGTAAGTAAGTGTAGGGGTGAGAAGAACATCCTATAGGAGAGGAATTGGGCACTCGCGGTTTGGAGGAAAAAGTGGAGGCAGGATGGGCACAAGGTAAAATGTGTTCCAGGCTGTGTTGGCTGTGTTGGCTGAGGTCAGATATAATCTCTGTGTCCTCGGTTGTCCCATCTGTAATCTGGGGGCAATGACAAGACCATGAAGTGCTGCAGAGCAGGTGGGAGGGCGTGGGGAGCAGCACCCCTGGAGCCAGCAGGCAGGTGGCCAGCCCACTCTGAGAAGGAGCCTTGCTGAAATGCAGTGCCCATGGCCAAGACCTCAGGGGACGAGGAGGCCGTGCTGGGGACAGTGAGGGCAAGAGCTGTGCCAAGCCCGTGTGGCCCCCGGGACACAGGGGCACAGTTGGCGGGAGCCGCGGGGAAGGGGGCTTTCCGCCCGCGTGGCACCCCCAACCCGGACCCTTCATCAGAATTGCGGCAGTGCGGCCTGGCCAGGGACGCCCATCATCTCCCTCCCTTTCTGGTGATCTGTGTGGGATGAAGAAGAATCTGCCACATTATTTACAACCAAGTACCATGCATGCTCTCCCGCTGACATTCAAGTCTCAACTTAAACACCACAGAGTGCACATGGCCTCTTTAAAGGGTCGCTCCCTGCAAGCCTGTAACTCACCTGTGACCAGGTGTAATTTGCAGGACCAGGAGACACATCTGCCCATTTGACGTGGTGGCTGGGGTGCAGTGGCTGCGTACGGCCTGCTGGGTCTAGATGTTCCTCGGGAAAGCGTGGCCCGGAGACACTGGACCCATCTAGCACAAGGTCTGCAGCACATCTCATGGCTGCCAGGCAGAGGGAACTCTCACGTGGATGCTGCTGGCTTGGCGTGCTCCAGACATCTGGTCTACCTACAAACGCTGAGCCAGTCTGATTCTGGCTAGAGCTCTGTCCCGCATACTGCTGGGGCTCCACAGGGCTTCCTACAGTGATACAAGGCATGCGAGGAATACTAGCAGTGCTGCGAACAACCTGCTGCCCCATGGAGAACACTCGGGGCTCCCGTGAAGGCCTGTGGGACGTCCTCCCCAGGCAGCAGCCAAGCTGGCGGTGGGTGTGCTCCCCTTCCTCTTCCACATGGTTTTCCAGACATGGTGACCGCTGGTCAAGAAACCTCCCCATGAGAGGAGCGGACAGCTCAGCACAAGGAAAAGGACTGGCAGGCCAGGGGGCACACAGGAAACCACGGGCTGGAGGCTCTCACGGCACAGTGGCCTTGGACCCAGGAACTTTATGTCTGCTTACTATCTGCATTCCTCACCACAGTCTGCGAGATGCATAATTTTTATTTGGGAAACCTGGCTCAGCTAAGAGCTGAGATCGGGCCCAGGTATGCCTCTCTCCAAACCCCCCATTCCATGCTCCGTATCCTCTGGAAAGATTGGAAGCAGCTTCTGAGTAACCCACGCTGTCGTCTCTGGACATGAGAACCGAACTCTGTAACCTGCGGTCCAAGGCCTCCATGACCCAGCTGACCTTGCTCCCCTGTACCTTTCAAAGAAGACAAAGCTGAAAGCATCATGTTTCTTGATCTCAAAGTATATTACCAGCCATAGTCATGAAAACAGTGTGGTGCTGTCTTCAAAACACATAGACCAATGGAACAGAATGGAGAGCCCAGAATAAAGCCATGCATCCTTGGTAGGGGCTCCAAGAACACACACCAGGGAAAGAACTATCCCTTCAATAAAGGGTGTTGCAAAAACTGGGTATCTACATGTAAAAGAATGAAATTGGACCCCTGTGTTAAGCCACTTCCAAAAATTAACTTAAGATGGACTAATTACTTAAATGTAAAACCTTAGGGGTGCCTGGGGGGCTTGGCCAGCTAAGCCTCCGACTGTTGACTTCAGCTCAGGCCACGATCTCAGAATCATGAGATAGAGCCCCGCGTTGAGGCTCACGCTCAGCGGGCATCTGCTTCTCCCACCTTCCCTCCATCTCCCCTGCCTCCCCCAACATAAATAAATAAATCTTTAAAAAATAAAATAAAACCAGAAGCCATAAATCCTAGAAGAAAACAAAGGGGAAGAGCTCTCTGACATTGGCTTTGGTAATGATTTTTTGGGTATGATACCAAAACACAAACTAAAAACCTCGTGCCCAGCCAAGAAAACAATCAGAAAAAGGAAAGACATCTTGCAGAATGGGGTGTCTTTGCAAACCACATGTGTGATACGGGTCTAACATCTAAAGCATGTAGGGAACTCATGCAACACCATAGCCAAGCAAAACAAAACCCGAGCAATCCAATTTAAAAATGGGCAAAGAACCGAACAGACGTTTTTTCCAAAGAAGACACACAAATGGCCAACAGACACACGAGAAGATGCTCAACATCACTGATTACCAGGGAAAACAAATCAAAACCACAAGGAGATCTCACCTCCCACCCGTCAGAATGGCTAAAATCAGTAGCACAAGGAGCAATGGGTGTTGGCGAGGATGCGGAGAAAGGGGAGTCCTCATGCACTGTTGGTGGGAATGCAAACTGGGAGCAGCCGCTGTGGGAAACAGGATGGAGGGCCCCAGAAAAATTAAAAATAGAGTTCCCCTATGATCCTGCAATCCTACTTCTGGGAAAATATCTGAAGGAAGTGAAATCAGTAACTTAAAGAAATATCTGTACTCCCATGTTCACTGCAGCATTACCTATAATGGCTGAGATATGGAAACAACCTCTGGGTCCACAGGTGAATGGATAGAGAGAATGAGTGTACATAATGGAATATTAGTCAGCCATTAAAAAAGAAAGAAATCCTGTCATTTTTGACAACATAGATGGAACAGGAGGGCATTGTATTATGTGAAATAAATCAGCCAGAGAACGTCAAATAGTGTTCGGTATCACTTAAATGCGGAACCCTAAAAAAAAAAAGTCAAAGTCCTAGAAAGACAGAGTAGAATGGAGGTCGCCAGGAGCAGGGGCACTCAGAGATACGGGGAGATGTCATTTAAAGGGTATAAACTTGGGCCACCTGGGTGGCCCAGCCATTAAGCATCTGCCTTCGGTTTAGGTCATAATCCCCGGGTCCTGGGATTGAGCCCCGCATCAGGCTCCCAGATCAGCAGGGAATCTGCTTCTCCTTCTCCCTCACCTATTTCCCCTCCTTATGTTCTCTCTCTCTCGCTGTGTCTCTCTCTGTCAAATAAATAATTAAAAACGTAAAACACAATTGTATAAGGTAACAGTTGTAAATTATCATACTGTGTTCTCATTTCACAGTGGATGTATATATGTTAACACATGGTTACTACAAGTTTATATGATTGTTTTTGTTCATTGTACTGCAATAGTAAATAATAAACAGGTAAAAAGAAAGCGGGTGATCGGTTATTGTTAAAGATACAAACCTGAAGACCCTCATTCAGGAATTTGGAAAATTTGTGCTTTTAACTGAAGGAATTACAGAGCTAGGAGCTTCACAGATGTTATTTAGTAAAACTTAGCTTGCTTTCATTACTTGTGTTTTTCTTCAGAACTTGAACTGTGACTTCCATATACTAAAGAATATGAAATGCACCTGTATTTCCTTGTGTCCTTAATCTTGCCAGTAAATAGCTCTTGGCGGACGGAAGGAAGGAAGGAAGGAAGGTGTGGTTAAGATGGTGAGATTTATGTTATGTGTGTTTTGTCACAGTTAAACATGAGAAAGGAAGAAAGGAAGGGAGGGAGAGAGGA
>NW_026739904.1:0-16306 GCF_022355385.1 Mustela nigripes | reverse complement strand
AGAGACAGTGGGTAGGGAATGTGTTAGTAATTATATTCTAGTTGGCCAAATCCAATTGCTATACTCAATTTGTTCTGTTATTTCCGTTTTTGCTTCTTTTTTATTATCAATGTATATAAAATGCCTACTTACTGGTAAAAGTTTGGAATGGAGTCAGAAAAACAGCATAGTGATTTCTTTTTTAAAAAAGATTTTATTTATTTATTTGACAGAGAGAGTGCGAGAGCATGGTTTGGGGGATGGGGAGAAGGGGAGAGAGAGAATCTCAAGCAGACTCCCCACTTAGCACAGAACCTGAAGATCCCCAGAACATAACCTGAGCTGAAATCAAAAGTCAGACTCCCAATTACTGAGCCACCCAGGCACCCCATCATACCAATTCCTTAAGTGTTTATCCTGAGGGTCAAGATTAAAAGGAAATATACTCCATATTTATTATCTATAAATGTAAGATAATGAATCATCCAGTCAGACACATTCAGTGCAGATAACTTACCCAGTGTCAAACTTCACTAATAAATTCAGGTCATTCTGAGCTCCAGGAAAAGGAAGGAACGTCAATCTTAGATCCTACCTGTCCACATAAGAATGTTCTTTGGACCAGATTTTTGTTACAGATCGCTTTAAATATTGCAAATAGAGCATCACTTACAGAGAATGATGCAATTTTGGTAATCAAACATCTCCATTTTATGCTCTAATAATTATAAAAGGTGACATTTTATGAAGATGACCAGCATGTAAATCTATATATTCCATGATTATTTATTGTAGTTGATCCTAGATAGAACAGGTTCAGCCTCCTAAAAGCATTCCATACTTACATATTTTCCCAAGGATTTCCCCATTATTAGTGTGTCTGCCAGTAGGTCTGTCATTATAATATTCAGTAATCATTTTCCTCCCTTCCTTTCCTCTCTCCCTTCTCACATTTTTTCCTTCCAATCTTTCATTCTTGGACTTCCACTGGAAAAGTAGGGGTTAGATTTAAGTTTTGCTGTCAATACTTTCTTTTCAATATGCAAAGAAAATAACCCTCTAAAGGAAAGATGACAAGTCTTCCGAAATCTCCCCAAGTCATATCAGATGTATAAGACACCTGATATGCCTCCTTCAAACACTGCAGAGGAATAAGGTATCAAAAATTGGTTTGCTGTATGGATCGCTTATATGTGGAATTAAAAAAAAAAAAAAAAAGCTTCATAGAAATGGAGAATAGGATGGTGGTTGCCAAGGGCTGCAGGAGGGGGATATAGGTCAAACTTTCAGTAACAAAAGTAAGTTCTGAGGATCTTGTATAGAACATGGTGACTATAGTTAATAACATAGTATTGGACATTTGCAAGCTGCTGAGAGTAGATCTTAAGTGCTCTTACCACGCACACACACAAAGTTAACATTATGAAGTGATGGCCAGGTTAATTATCTTGGTCTTGGTAATCGATCCACAGTGTATCCCTACATCCAATCATCATGTTATACACCTTAAATATAGATAATTATATTTGTCAAGTGTTCTTCAAATAAATTGAAGGAAAAAAGAAAAAAAGTTGCTTCCAGAATCTCTTTTGAATGTGAAATTTTTAAAAAATGTTATTTCACTCTAGATTAGAAAGAAATACAAATTGAGGGAGCATTAGATAGTTGGAAATGAGCCTATATCCTGCTTCAGTATTCCTTGTAAGAAGTAACACTAATTTTGCATAGAAAAAAAAAGAATATGAGAGTACATATTTATAATATGGAAAAATTATAGAAGATGTGAGATTTTTTGGCTTCACTGAGTATGGTCTTTGCAGGACAGACAGAAGTTACTTCAGATTTTCTGAATTAGGGAATCATTGTAAAAATCTACCCAAGATGATTTTTTTTAACAAAAAGACAAATAAAGACTGTATATTATTTTAAATTAGGAATCAGATAGGATTAGAGTCCCGTTACACTGAAGAACAAAAAATAATTTATATGGAACCACACTGTTGATCAAAAAAATAAACTATTTCCTTGAAATTAAAATACCCAAGCGAAGTAAATTAAGCCAGCTAAAGAATTGTACTGTATACTCACAACATGATTTATCTTACCGTAAACTTAATGAGCTGATAGAAATTGGGTGGCATCTGTCATAGGAAAAAAAGAAAATTGGAAGTTAGCATCTTATTCTATAATTTGATATCTATTTTCTAGATTTAGAAACAAATTTCATGTGTGAAAATGGTTTAAATGAAAATTGAATGTGAAAGTATTCTACTCTTTCATTTTTACCACAAGTACTTCTGTTGTGTTCCTTATCCTTTCCTGCTATGAAATCCACTGTTTTACGTGTCAGTCACACTTGGAGAAAAATTAAATTTCATTTTAATCTTACTGAACTGTTTAATCAGTTTTATTATGCCTACAAGAATTCATCTTTAAATAACTTGTCAAAAGCTCTCTGCAGAAGAATTGAAGAAGAGTAACATCTGATTAAAATGCTGAGTAAAAATATTGTCAAATAAGTAGCTTCCATACTGAATGAAATAGTGCAACTTCCCTTCAATTCTTTATCCATATTTTGTATAGTTTTAATATAACATGATGTGATGTTCTGTTTCTATTTATATTACAGATTGCATTTCACGATTTAGTAATTCAGATCATTCCATGTCCCTTATTCATGATAATTTTTTCGGTAACCATCCCTTCTGTAACAATAGAACAATTGTTCCTCTTTGTGTCCTCCACTGAATTGCCCTTGTTTTCAAATAGAATATTCTGCAATTATTGTCTCTAACCTGTATCATTAATTTCCTGTGTTTATTCTGTCCTTTTTATTTGTTTGTTTTTGGACACACAGATGCCTTAAACACAACCATCAAGAAAAAAACAAACAAACAAAAAAAAACACCCAGCACTCTTCCACCCCCACTCTCCATACATTACTTATATCCTGAATTATGTCACATCACGAAGTATTTTGTGTATATTTGCTATTACCATGCACAACGCATTCTTTCTGTAACTTATTCCATTCAGATGTATTAAAGTCTCCAATGGCAATATGAGGCTGAAGTCAGTGACTCATTTTTAATTCTTCTCCCACTTGGTCTCTCAACAGCATTTGATGCGATTGGCATCTCCCTTCTTTTCTTCATGAGGGTTTGTTTCCTCAACCTCCCTGGACACCACACCCATTCCTGTCATTCCTTCTTCATCATCTGCCCCAACACAGTTTTCTTGTTTCCCCCTCCGGGAGGCCTCCAAATGTCTGCGTGCTCCAGTGCTCAGTCCCCAGTCCTCTTTTTTGTGTGTAATCTCACTGACTGTCAGGACAGTAATAAGATGTGCAAATGAATGAATTTCTAATCCACAACCCTAGCCAGGAATTCTCCCCTGAGCACTGATGTGCTGTATCCAACTGCCTCCTTGACTCCTGCATTTAAATATTTAAATAGTTCTTAAATTGCCAAATTAGAACTATAACTGTATTTACCTCCCTCAAACTGCTCCTCTGGATCCCTTCTCATTAATTTATTCAAGCGCTGTTTTGAGTGCTAACGTGTGCCAGACACCAGCAGGGCCATAGGGAAACAGCAGAAATGGTCTGCCTGGCTTAGGTAATAAGTGGGCATACTTTCTGAAAAGAAATTTGAAACCTCACAAAAATACCTGAAATCTTAATCATGCAATGGGAAACCTAAACAATGTCTGTGAAAAAAGAGGTGTCTCCATAAATTCTAAATATTTTCTTTGATTACCATTGTTTTTAAATACATGTAAATTTAAATTAGGACTTTTTTTTTTTTTTTTTCATTTACCTTGCAATAAACCTTTCACTCTATCTGGAAGTTTATATGAATAACTTGCAGTGGACAGTTTGCCTCCAACCCGCACAGATTCAGCTTTCCCTGTTGGTTCAGAAAGCCCGCAGTGCCTCCAATTCAGCTGGCCTTGTTTCTGTTTGCAGCGGTGCCTCCGCACGCCGTGGTAGGACACATTCTTGTTTGGAAACAGAATATTCAACATGAACAGCCACAGTGGAGGACTTACACAAAAATAAAATCTTGGATTCCTCAATTCGGAAATTCCATAGCAATGTTTAGGTATTTTATTCCTGTTCAGAATCTAAAACAATGAAACAGTTCAAGGTGTTGTTTTGCTTGATAAGTGTACATTTTCGTTTCTATGAAAACAGGTTTAGCAAATGTGAATACCGCCTTTAAAACTGGACATCATTCCTCTTCATTATGGCTAATTATATTTTAAAGCTAAATAATGAATCAAGAAAACGATAGTCCTTACTGACTATCATCTAATTGTTTTTCAAACAGTTCTGTCAAGTGGAGGGGAAGCTGTTTAAGAGGACCTCCTGCAGGGGTTTATTATGCTGCACACACAACTGGCAGAACAGCCTCTGAAGACACAGGAAGTTGGAAGAGGGCAGGAAGAACACCTAATCGCAGTTATCACTAGTTCCAGGATCTCAGTTAATAATGTTAAGGGCTTCTTTTCTTTTCTTGGTTCTGCTCTCTTGGTTTCAGTCTGTGGTCAGTTGACTGCAAATCTCCGTAAAAGCTGCAAGTCCAGCTTTGAATGCTTTGGTAGCTTATAATTTTAGTAATGAGAAAGACCATTTCTTTCCCATCAAATCCGTATCAACTGTTAGGGTTGGTTTCATTGGTTCAATTCAGGTCACACAACAATAACTGGGGCCACACATATGGAGTATTCTTATACTGTGGATCTTCCTTCGTTTGTGGTGAGGTTATGTCCCAATAAACCCATCTGAAGTTGAAAATATTTTAAGTGAAAAAATGTAGTAAATACACCTAATCTACTAAACATACCTTAAACTAACCTACATTAAATGTGCTCAGAACACACTTATTTTAGCCTACTGGCAAACAAAATCATCTAACATAAATCCTATTTGATAATAAAGTGTTGAATAGCTCATGTCATTTTTGGAATATTGTACTAAAAGTGAAAAACAGAATGGTTGTATGGGGACAAATACAATTTTGTATTGTGATGTGTATTGGCTGTTTACCCCCAATCCTGTGGCTGACTGGGAGCTCTGGCTTGCTGCCCAGCATCACCAGAGACGAGCCTACTGCATATGGCTCACACAGGAAAAGATCCAAATGCAAAACTCGAACAAGGGTTTCTACCGAATATGTAATTGTGAGGTAGAAAATTATAAATTGAACCATCTTAAATTAGGACCATATATAGTCTGAATTAAGTCTATACTTCTTTTGTTTGAGGATTCTCTGTGATAAACTTAGTATAATCACACTGATTTAAGTTTTGAGATTAATTCCCAATAGAAAATAAAAAAGAAACCTGTCCCTACTGTATGATAAAATAAAGGAAGACAGTAAATAAAATACAAAATGTGGCCCATCATAAGCATTGAAAATATGCACTTTTTTCTTTTTCTTTTTCTTTCTTTTTTTTAAAAATATTTATTTAGAAAGCACTCAAGAATATCTTTAGAGGATCAACAGATATGCACACACATTTCCCTACCTTTATTAATATTGCCATATTATTTCCTAAAAGAATGACATATTTTGCAAAAGAGCATGGAATAATTGAATAAACTATGTTTACATTCATTTCAACATTGTTACATTTTTTATAAATTTATGTATAGAAAATTATAATTCATTTTTTAGTACTGTAATTTTAAAAATTTCTAGTGCTGTTATTCCTAGTGTGGTCAGATATTCTTTTATGAATATGGCTTTTTCACTGTTATTTCTTATGTGAATTGCTTCTTTATGCCTCTTTTCCATTTACCTATTTTAAATGTTATTGGGTTTTATATTCTAAAAACAAATGTACTTCTTCATTCTTCTGTGTCTTTTTAATCGACTAATTACTTTTCAGAAATAATCAGATATAAAGTAACTACTAACTGAACTACTACTGAGAATATATGGTGAACAAGAACATCTGGTCACACCCTTCCTGGAGCTAATTTTATTATGTCCTCTTATATTTCTCAGAAGTATAAACAATGTTCATAGTCAAACATGCAAATGTTTCTTTTCTAAATTTTTAAAATATTTATATCTTTAGAATAATTTTCTAATGATTGTGATTTATATTTCTCAAAGTGTTGTCTCTCTGAACACTTGTGCCAAATAAGTTAAAGTTGATATTACTGGAAACATGTTCTATAATCATATATGTGTAGTAATGTTTGGGTTAAACAAAGTTAAATAGGTTTCTCCTACTGCAATTCTTCATGTCTATAAAGTATTACTAAATAATGCGGAGAAAAGGAATAGTCAATCATAGTTCTCAAACTTACTTTTTACCATTAAGTCCTTTCTCAGTATCATTAGTTAGTGGTTAATTCACTGGATTTGCTTGTGTAGCATTTTTAATATTAAATAAAGATTTAATTTTATCACCCAGCTAGAGCATCATTTAATAAATGATATAAATTGTAGACATTATTTTACCCAAATACCTATGTTATTTTTATTTTATTTTACTTTATTTCATTTTACTTTATTTTATTTTATTAAGTAGACTCCATACCCAGCCAGCATGGAGCCCAACACGGCGGGTTGAACTCGAGACCCTGAGATCAAGACCTGAGCTGAGCTAAGAGTCAGACCTTTATTTTAATATGACTGATTAAATCTCTTTTTTTGCTGTTTTGTCAGAATTACCACCATATATTAAATTTATATGTAATATTCAGTGTTTCTGGAATTTTTCTACTGATAGAGAACTTCACAGATATTAATGTATTTTAATGGCCTAATTTGTTTTTTACTATTAGCTTACTCTTTTTTCTTTGTTTCTTTTTAAAAATAATTTTTTCTGAACTTTTGAAATCTATTTTTCAAAGGAATTTTAATATATGAATTTTCAGCCTATAAAATTATCCTACTAGTATTGACATTTTACTGTACCAAATTTATGGATCAACTTAGTGAATATTCACAAAGGAAGAATATTTACCATTTTTCCTCCAAGAAAACTATATGTCTTTCTGTTATGCAAATTTTAAATTCTTGTTAGAGATCTATATTTTATTTTGGTAATTTTAGGTAATATTTTTGATCATTTTTATTTTATTTTAGTAGTAGACAATTATTCTGTATATTGATTCTTTTAACATTTCTCCATCAATGTACATAAGAAAGCTTATGTCAAAGTTTTTTTGTTTATTTATTTATTTATTTGTTTGTTTTTATTGTTTTAACGCTAGTAAGTTAAGGAACAGACTTCATCATTCATATTTTAACATTTTTTCAAACAGAAATCACATGCAATTGAACTAAATCTTGCTGTCTTAGTTTTTCTTTTATGATAAAATAACTTGTGTATATAAACTAGAGATGATGTTTTCGGACAAGATTATTTTGTGTGATAAATGACTATGATTATAAGATATATTATGTATTTCACTCAAAATAAATACACACATACACACACATATATATTTTCGGCTTAAGTAAATTTCTCTAAATTATCTTCTGATACATATGGAGAATATTTTTATTAAATTATAGTAACTTTTTTCCCTATCTTATACATTATTCAGATTGATCATAAATCATAATAAATTTAGCTCTGAATTACTTTAACCTTTTAAGAAAGCATTAAACATGCACCACTACACTTCTCAAAGAATCAGGTTTTGTGATGATATTGGGCTTAAATTTAAAAATCTGTACCCCAGACAGCTGGGGGTTGTCAGACTGATCTGTATATAAGGAGTTATGCCAATTCTTCTAGTAATTCACTTTGTGACATGAGGCAAATTACTTTCACATTCTAGACCTTGGATTTCCAAATGAACGTATGAATCATGTACAAATGTTTGTATCCTATGCAGTGTTGTTTTGGGGGAACTAACACATTCTAATACACAGTCACTATAACTTTTAAGACTGACACATATCCCAGATCTAGAGCATGATAAAGGTAACGCAAAACTGGCCAATCTGAACTCCATTTCCATGACAACATTCACATTTCAGTGAATTGCAAATTTATAAAACAGAAATTGGCAAGTATTTCAAATTGGGGCTTCAGTCAATAGAATCAATCCTAAAAGTTTTTCTGACATTTTGGGAAGACAAATCCTCTTCCTGCCAAGATTTTGAAGGGGGTAGAGTTTTAGGTTAAGGCTGGCAAACATTTTTTTCTGGCTGGGAATAAAGCCAGGAAAACAATGTGGAGAGAAACAATTAAGAAATGATAATAAAAGTACAAGACTCTTTTTTGTAAATACTTTATGCCTAGTTGATATATTCTATTGTGTATTCATCAGTCTTTCTCCAAACTCATATTGTAGCCAACCTGTGTTTGTAATTAAAAACAAGGGTAGTTCTGACATATCGCCTGTTTTCACTTACAGTTATGTGTAAAACCAAAGTGCACAAGAAAGACATATGCCAAACGTTTATTTGTTTATCACACATGTAAATCACTTCTTTACTAAATTATATGTAATTTTTGAATTCTGGAAGAAATTCACTACCTCCCCACTTTTTTTTTTTTTGCTAGTCATAATATAATGGCTGAAGATATACACTTTTTCTTAGGTTTTTAGAAAGACCAACTTTATTAAGGTATAATTTACATACACAATCCATTTATTTAAAATGTATAATTCAATAGTTTTTGCATATTACATGAATTGTTACAAATTGCCCTTTCTTAATGACTAATGACATTGAGTATCTTTTCATGGGCTTATGGTATCTTCTTTGAGAAATGTACTCTTCCAAACAACAGCAGAATACACACAGGAAATAAAACAACAACAAGGAATCCAATTAAACAATGGCAAAGGATATTATGCACTTTTAAGCTTAACTTGTCTTATTAACATTTTCCCCATCACTTTAGCCAATCAACATAATAATGGCTGAAGCCCCAATTTGAAGTACTTGCCAATTCTGTTTTATAAATTTGCAAATTTCTACTATGATTTATTCCAACCTACCAATATGACATCACCGAGATTTTACACTGAAAAAGATCTGTGTTGTTACCATATATATATGCACCCAAAGGATTCAAACAATCTCAAGAATACAGGTTATAGTAAGTAGAGTGAAATAATTAGAAAATTATGAATTTTGAATAGATATTAATTTTGGGTTTAATATGACATAGTTATGTCTCATTTACATAAGTTAATTTTTAATAATGGCTGCATGTAACACCTTTAACAATTTGCTCACAACCATCCTAAAAGTTTAACAATTTCCACATTAGGACTTCAATATTTGAGTCACAGTTTCTGGAATTTAAAATGGATAATTTTGAGTACAAATGAGATGATTTGTGCTGAATGGAAAAGAAATTGTGATTCTTTTGAAAACAAAAAGCTCCTTTGGCACCAGTAACCTCATGAACATATTCAACCTCACTTAACACCAATTTCTTTATAAATAAAATAGAATTGATAAGAGAATCTTCTTTATAAGATTATTTTAAGAACTAAATGAGACTTATGAAGCCCTGAGCACAATTCATGGGAATAAAAATTAAGTAATACTATCTATTGTATTACTATAATTATTAAATCATTACTTTTCTTTCCTACAGCTGAGGCCATTAGTTCCTGAGGTAGCATTTCCTCTTTCTTTTGCTCATTGTGTAGAATAAAAATTTTGGCCATTCAATTCTTTCTTGGCAAACTTGTGTCCTCTTGATGGTTTCACTAGTTGTGCTTCTGTGATAATGCTATTGCCTGGCTGAACTTTATTTCACATTTTTGAAACTCTAACCAGCTTTTCCTAATTGTTAGCTCTCTGGACCCTCCAAACATGTGAGTAGTCCTTAGTATCTCCAACGTGCTTCTTTTCACATATTATCGACTGCTATTCATTACCCATAATAATCTCCATGAGAGATTCTGTCAGTGAATTACGGAGTTTATATCACCAGATAGCTCTACTACTGAGGACCAAGAGGATAAACATATAATAGAATGCATCCTTTTACTAATGCAAATCATCATCACTCTTCTTGGGAGCATTGTGTTTGGTAAGATTAGAGTTTGGTCCATTCATCATGGAGAGTTACTCAAACAGGGAGGCTGCTCTTCAGTAATGTGCCAGTTACCCTTGCTTGAAATTAGTCAGGAGAGTTTTCAATGAATGTCCTCTTCCAATTCCAGGTAAAACTAGGTAAAGTAATTTTAAATCTATGCCATTTTCTCAACTATAACTTTAAACATGAGGTTTTACAAATATTATTCCTAAATATGGTGACTATATTTGTTATTAAATTGCCTACATACAGTTTTTTAAAATGTAGTGTTAAATTATTACATGTCTTTTCATTAGGTCAAATCTATATTGAGGTTTACAGTCTTAGATTCCCTGGTAGAACATCTCCCACCTTTTAAGACTCTACACTCAAGCAATTTTAAATTCCTCTATGTGGAATTATAATGATTAGACATTCATTCTGACATGATCTTGATTCACTACATAACATAATATTTATTAGTTTCAAGATTCCTTTGTGAATCTTCAGTTTATTTTGCCAGTGGAATTAAAGCATATTTTAAATAAATTTTCCTCTACAGACTGAAGTTTACTATATGTAGAATGTGCTGGAACAACAGTCAACCTAAGCAGGTAAGAAGTTTTAGGTTATATTACAAGGGCTATAAAGTTGGTAATAAACATTATTTCTGCCACTTATAAGGGCCATAACTTTGAGGTAGTTTTTTTTTTATCAGTGCATTTTCATTTTTCTTTGTTATATACCTATATCTACATATCAAGATTATAAAATACACAAAGTAAAATAATATAAATAATGTACATGATATAAACTCACTGAAATTCAAAATGCTTGGCACACAAGAATTGCTTAGTGAATGCAATTTCCTTTGGCTGGGAGACATAATAAATATAAGAGAACTCACTTATTAACCATGCATTTAATGACTAAGCCTAAATTGCCCCAAATACAGGCCTAGACATTGAGTATGTAGTGGTGAATGGAGCAAGTCATAATCTCTGTCCTGGTGGAGTTAACTTACAAAAAGGTGATTAAAAATCCATCATTATTAGAAATGTAATATAATGCATTTTACCGTGTACTCTGTGAGATAAGAGAAATGTTTAAGTTTCTTATGGGAAAAATAATGAGAGAAAGCGAGATGTTTAACAAAACCCAGGAACTATAGATGAAAGGCATAGCAGCACAAAGGTAGACATTTTTCTTTAAAAGCCTTAGTAAATAGGTTGAGGTAAGGAAATTTCAAATCTTTGAAGTGAGTCTTGGTCTAATGGGGGACAAAGTTGACACTTGTGTAAGACAGACCTAATGTTCGCAAGTCAGGCTGCTTTGAAATGTTCTGATGAGCTCTAGCATGGAGTTAGTGTAGAGAGAGCTAACTCTATTTCACCATATGTTATAGAAAGTAAAGAAATTTATAACTGCTTTTATAGACAGAAAAACCTATAGTTATAGATATAGGCATTTTGGTAGATTAGATTATTTTTCAAAATATTCACTCTCCTGACTGTCTTCCATGGAAAGATTATTTTACCAGTTTGTTTGGTCATGTATCTTGCTGTAGGCTATAGGATATTAGCAGATATGAGATGAGCAGAGGCTGAAAGTGTGCCTTTGGGGTTGAATCTGTCTTTTGCAAATCTCCAATATCAATGAGAAGTAAATATGCCTCAGGTAGCTGCACCTCCCTCAATCTGGCACAAGAATAAATTCTTCCTGAACATACCTGAATGAAACTTACAGATAAATATGCAGGTAGAGATAGTCACTGAAGCAAGCCCAGCCTGTGTCAGCAACACCTTAGCAGACATACAACTATGATAACAAGAATAAATTGTTGCTTTAAATCACCGAGTTTGTGTGGTTTGTTATACAGTATGATATCTAATAAATATAGAAATTGGTAACAAAAAGGGAATACTACTTTAACAAACACCTGAACTATGTGACAGCAGAGTTGATGTCAGATAGTGAAGAGAGAGAGGAGACTGTAAGCAAACCATCCTCCTCGTAATGATTGTATAAAGAAAGGGGAGGATTTGTTAAGGATTTATTATCTAAATGTATGGAAAAAACTGTGCAGGATTATCCCTGAAAGAGAATTGAGAATTTAAGGCTATTAAATTAAACACACATACAGATGGTATTAAAATATTTACCAAGTGGAGGGGCACCTGGGTGGCCTGGCCGAAGCCGCTGCCTTCGGCTCAGGTCATGATCTCAGAGTCCTGGGATCGAGTCCCACATCGGGCTCACTGCTCAGCAGAGAGCCTGCTTCCCTCTCTCTCTCTGCCTGCCTCTCCATCTACTTGTGATTTCTCTCTGTCAAATAAATAAATAAAATCTTTAAAAAAAAAAAAAAGCCTCTGCCTTCGGCTCAGGTCATGGTCCCAGTGTCCTGGGATGGAGCCTCCCCCATTGGGCTCTCCAGTGGGGAACCTGCTTCCTCCTTTCTCTCTGCCTACTTGAGATCTCTGTCTGTCAAATAACTAAATAAATCTTAAAAAAAAAAAATACCAAGTAGAAAGGAATAGGTACCCTCTAACTTACACAGGTACAATGAACAAAAGGTGAATTTTGGTCATAAATAACTGGTATGACTGTAATGGTACAAACCAGTTTAACACACACTTTAATTCCAGATTCTTTAGCACTCCAAAGAGGTGGAAAGATTTCTTTATGTTTATCAGAAAAAAAAAAAAAAGTAATAAAGTTGCAAGTAATTTTTTTTTCTAACAGAAAAGGAAATAAGAACATTCTAATTATTCAATAACTTTGTTTACAATTAATTATTTTTCCTCTACCCCAATACTTACAGTGAGGACTCTTTTCTCTAGTTTACTTCTATGATGAAAATAATTAGGTTTGAGTCTTAGCTTTCAATTGCATGATGCTAGAATATAAAATATAAATCCAGGGTCAATATTCAATCAAGGTTTTTTCAGTTAGTTTTATGTTTTATTCTGTAATGGTCTGTTCTGCTCACCTACAATGTGCTGCACATAAGGAAATTGAAGTGATATTTTGAATACTTGCTTGTGGCGTTCTCTCCACTTTAAAAGCATTTCTTACTCTTTACCTAATAAAAATCCCTTTTATAAGATTATTTATTTATTTATTTATTTGAGAGAGAGAGAGAGACAGAGAATGATCCAGAGCATGAGTGGGGAGGAGAGGGAAAAGCAAGCTCCCCAAAAAGCAAGAAGCCCTACGCGGGGCTGATCCCAGCACCCTGGGGTCATGACCTAGGCCAAAAGTAGATGCTTAACCAACTGAGCCACCCAGGCACCCCTGAAAATCCTTTTTTAGGCACATTTTACTTGTTACTCCCCATTTGTTCTATCATATTTTCTGTGTATTTCCTTTACCCTTGTGCTGTGCTCAGAGTTCAACATCTATTGTGCAGGATGTAAGCTCAAGTTCACACTGGTTTCCAGTTAGCTTCAGTAACTGGGAGTCACAGGTAGTAGAACATAGGGAGAAAGGAGAAAGATATTGGGGGATCTTTTTATTTTCCACAGCTATCAGTATTCACTCCCTCCCTCTGGAACAGTTATACTCTGATACAATGATCCCATTCTGGTATTATATCCCAGGAGAATATTATAGGCAAATATTAAAAATGTCACTTCATTTCCTTATGTGTATCCTGATAGGATGGCCAATGGTTTGTAGACATTAATTTTTGTCAATGAATCTTAAATTGAATTGAATTTTAAACTTAAATTTTCTGTGTTTTCTGTGTTTTCCCCCATAGCCAGAATAAATGGGTCTAGAAACCAAGACATGGAGCCAAGTGTAGCTTACTTTAGTATTTTACCTAATAGCCCACTTCTAAAGAAATTTTGTTTCCCATCCCTACTACTTTGTAATTAGTAGATATGGAGGCCTACTAAGCTAAATAGGAATTTCCTAAGGAACATGGACATGGTGAATTCTAAGATACAAGCTCCTCTGGGGTTGCTCTCTCTTTTTTTTCATGGCTTTAACATCTTTCCAGGCATCACTAACCTTCAATAACCTCTTCCTTCTTCTTGTTCCCTTTATTTCTAGAAGTGCTAACAACTTCTTGGTGTTCCCGACCCGGACTTCATCGGGCTTGTTACTGTAGTTAGTTACTGTAAATAATCTTTCTTTAAATTCTCTTTAGTTAAAATCTTTGAGTGTCCTTCTGTTTTCTGCCAGAATTTTGCCTACTATACACACCCATAAAATTCCCCCTGAATATTATCTTCCTTTTTTCCAATTTTCTTTTCTTTAGTCCCTGTCTAATCTCCACCTGCATTAAAATGTCCCAGAAAGAAGTGATTTTATTCTTTGCTACAGATGAAATTTTATTTATATCATTTCAATTACATGACATTTTAATCAGGTATTAAAATCATACTCTGAAAAATGACAATGAACTAGGGATTTTTTAACTGTATGGATAACAGAACTACTTCAGCCTATTGGAATTTTAACTTTCTCAGAGGGATTTCTTTTCCTAAATATCTTTCCTTTATATACTTTTACTAAACAAGGTCATTGAGCTACTTCAATTTCTTTGGCTTAGTGAATATAAATGTAGAAAGGATTTTAGAGCTTAACCAAATCCAGTTTCCCTCAAAATGCTATTCAGACAATTTAAAAAACAAAACAAAACAAAAAAACAAGAAAAACTTCTTTCTCATTGTGGTTATAGACTAAGGCACCCAGGGTACCTGGGTGGCTCAGTTGGTTAAGTGATTCTTCCTTTTGGTTCAGGTCGTGATCTGAGTTCTGAGGTTCAGCGCCACCACCAGCTCAGCACTTTGCACAGAGTCTGCTTAAGACTTTCTCTCCTGGGTGCCTGGGAGGCTCAGTCCTTAAGTGTCTATCTTTAACTCAGGTCATGATCCCAGAGTCATTCATTCCCACATCAGGCTCCCTGCTCACCAGGGAGTCTGCTTCTCCCTCTGACCCTCACCCCACATGTGCTCTCTCTCTCTCAAATAAATAAAATCTTTTTTTTTTTTTTTAAGATTTTATTTATTTGACAGACCGAAATCACAAGTAGGCAGAGAGGCAGACAGAGAGAGGAGGAAGCAGGCTCCCTGCTGAGCAGAGAGCCTGATGCGGGGATTATGACCCTGGGATCATGACCTGAGCTGAAGGCAGAGGTTTTAGCCCACTTAGCCACCCACGCATCCCTCAAATAATTAAAATCTTAAAAAAAAAAATTCTCTCCCTCTTTTCTCTGACCCTGTAAGCACACATATGTGCATGTTCTCTCTCTCTCAAATAAATTACATATTTAAAAACAGATTATGTCCCTCAGTTATGGATGATAAACATATGACTTATTTTTGTTTTCCCCAATGTCACCAATATTACCTCTTAACATAAATAAAGAAAAGATCCAGAAAATTATCTCAAAAGGGAACAAAATTGCATTATTTAGTAATTCTTGCAAAGTAAGTGAACAAAATCTTATAGATTTTGTGATGTACAACAGAGATAGAAATAACTTTGTGTAAATAAATATTATGTGACAAGACTAATAAATAAATGTGGAGTTACCATGTCATGTTCTTGAGGTTTTCCAAGGATCACAATATCTTTGACACTTTTGTCTTATGGACTGTAAGTACAATACAGAACTATCTTGAGTAATTCAGTCTTTTTTTCCCAAGATAATTCAAACTAGGAGTACTCCCTCGGAAGTGAGAAAATTACAATACCTGCCCTCTGCACACACAATATTTGCTGTATGTGGTGTATTCAGAGATGGTTTTTACACACAGGTACATATGTTCATCTTGACTATAAGGACACATGGCAATATTTACATTTATTCCTACACATGGTATTCTAATCATAAGAGAGTGTGCATTAAAACCACTACTTGTATAAAATTTTATACATGTTATTATGTTCCTACACACATGTTACATACATTGCATAAAACTTATAGAAGGGTTATTATGGTCCAGGTATTTTGTTTATATTATTAAGATAAAGTAATATATTAACATTCTAAGGGATACCTACTATAATTATTAGATAAGCATCCTTATTCTCAATTTTAAAATGATAAAAATGGGACACATAATGGATAAACAGTGTGCCTAAGATCACTAGTTAATGAATGGTTGGACTGAGAATCCCCAAGATGTCCAGGTCCAAAGCTTTTGGCCTCTCTCCCTCTCTCTCTCTCTCTCTTTTTTTTTTTTTTTTAAGATTTTTATTTACTTGAAAGCGAGAAAGAGAGTGAGAGAGAGAAAGCACAAGCTGGGGGAAGGGTCAGACAGAGAGGGAGAAGCTAATTCCTTGCTGAGCAGAGAGCCCA
>NW_026739903.1:0-37597 GCF_022355385.1 Mustela nigripes | reverse complement strand
ATTAATCTAAAGGATTTCTCTGTTTCCCTAGCAGCTGCATCAGTTAGTCTGGACCTGCTGTATTAGGTTTGATAGATGAAGAGGGGTAGGAAGCAGTGGTCTATAAGTGGGGGCAGCATGGAGTAAGATCTAGAGACAAGGATGATCTTTACTCTTTTGAAGAACTGCTGGAAAACTAGCGAGCTGCAGCATGGGAAGATCAGATTCCAGATGTCATAAAGGGAAGGGCCGTGTATGTCATCTTAGAGTTTTGTAATTACACGGAGGGCAGTTGAGACCCACTAGGGTTTTGATCTGAATAATATGACATGAGATACGTGTTTGGCACGTATCTGTTTGCCAAACACGTATCTGACAGCCATGTGGAAGATAATGTGCAGGAGGGCAGGAACAGAGGTGGAGTGCTGACAGTGAGCTTTCACAACAGTCCACAGGTATTACAGATGCCAAGCTAGATGGACTAGTCAGGGCTCACGGTAGGCCAAAAACAGGCCTATGTTTTATATATGCAGGTTTGTGTGTATATAAACTTCTGTAAGTATAATACAAATGGAATATCAAAGAGAGAGCAAAATGTACGTTAATGAATAAAAAAGTTGAAGTCTGTGGGAAAAAAATTAAATCCCTCCTTTATCTTACTGTGTCTCATCCAGTCAAAGGCTTGCATCTGTAGAACATGGATATCAATTTCAGAAATGTTAAACTATGAAAGAGAAATATCAAAATACAAAGTAAGGAAAAATAAATTGTAGTTAGATTAAAAAGGTAAACAAAAGAAACCCTATGGACAAAGGCAAAAGGTAAAGGACAGGTTGGAAGTAAAATACTTGATGTTTAGATGCTTTTTTTCCTTCACATTTTAACATCCGAAATTGAGATGTATCTTAAAATTAAGGTCTCATTTTAGAAATAGACACATAAAGTATATGTATGAGATAATTAATATGCTTAATGTTGAAATAGCTCTTAGAAGTCGGTGAGAAACATACCTCAGATATACCTCAAATAGCCTGAATAGACCATTCACTAAAGGAGAAATAGACTTGTCTAATTAATATTTGAAATGTTTTACTTAGTACTGTCAGAAATATGAATTTAGATTATAATGAAGTGGCATTTCTCACCTATGTACTGGCAGTGATTGTTTTAGAAAAATGTACATTGTTGTTGAGGGTGTGACAGAAAAATTACTTATTCGTAGTAGGTGGGAAGATAAATTGGAACAGTTGTTTTAAAGGATCAGTTTGATAATACGTCAGTTTTCCTTGATGTAATCTTTGACCTATAAATTCCTCTTTTTTTGGAATACAAATAAAGTCATGCACAAGTATTTGGAGATAAAGGCATTGACTGTAGCAGCATTGTTTATATAGTAAATGCATATATGTTAAGAAGAGGGTTGGGCATAAAGGTTCTGATACAGCTATGTCATCGGTATTCTGGGGTCATTTAAAATCATGTTAAGTGACATGAAAAAGACTTAATTTCAACATCCTGAGAAAATATGTGAACATAACTTATGGTCATCCTGATCACGTTTAAAAATGTGTGTGTAAGTGCCAAAACAGGTTGAAAGAGGAACCATTAAGGTTCTCTGATGGGATGAAGTTTTGTGTGTTCCTGTATTTTCTTCATTAAGCAGGTCTTATTTTGCAGTATGAAGTAAATTCTGGAAAAGCAGAAAGTGAGTCACTGCATTTTGCTGATGGAGCATTTTTACTTTTCTACTTTTAGACATACACTAATAATGATAACCACTAAATAAGTGTTCATGAGAAAGCTGTTGATCTATCTGCACACATTAAAAACATCATCTTAAAAAATTGCTGCTTTTGTAAAATATTTAGAGACATCCAGGTAGTCTGACATATTTTAGTATTCTAAACTGATAGAACCTAAGAAAGCATCCAGTAGAACTTGCAGGAGGTCAACTGTGCTAAGCAAGAATATTTTTCATAGAAGATAGTTGAAAGAGGAAGAATCTTGCCCTTGAAAGAAATAGATAAAAATCAGCTACATAACTATCTGTTTATGTGTAGACAAACATGTCCCCATAGTATGTTGTTTGGAGTTTGTGACAAGTGACCTCACATGATGTCTATGAGTCTGTCCGTAAAATGCTTAGAAGTTTCTATTTATACCTAAGTTTGTGTTAAATTAAAACTTGAATTTGGAATACATTGTTAAATGACCTGTTTTTACATAAAGCTTCTTGAATTTTCTAGGTGATTATACAAGAACAAGACCAGAGTAAGTTTACAATTTAACTTTTAAAGTATTTTATTTGAAGAATTTTATTTGTTAATTTATAAGCAGGTGGTATCATTGGAAGTAAATGAAACTATATAGACATTTAGAAGAAAAATTCTTTGAATCAGTTTTTGTCTAAAATAAAATAATAAACATGCTCTGGAAAGATTTTGGAAGTTCAGATCTTTAATTTTTAATCATTAGGAAAGTTTCTAACCAATTCTTTCTGGAATACTTTATGCTCAGTTTTATATATATATACCTTTTCTATATAAACCACTATACCAGTCCCATTTATTTTCTGATGATGAAGAGGGAGAAAAGCCTCTATCTATATACATCACATAGGTTAGAAGATCACTATTTTTACTAGCACTTACATTTTCTCACCTAGTTTGTATTATATTAGATAAAACATTTGTAAATAAATGATCAAGCTCATGCCTCCAAAATATCTTCTGTATACTTTAGCCCTATTACATAAATGAGAAAGCTGGAAGAGACTGAGGTTTGCTTCAGGTTCTATCAAGGAAGTAGTAGCAGATCTGTGACTGAATTTTAACTCATAATTACATTACAGCATGCCACATTTCACCTATTCCTATTCTCATTAAATATTTATGATTCCCTTAGTCTATCCCTAGGTTTTATTTTGTTGAAGAATAAATTGAAATTATAAAAATCAAGTAAAATATAATGAGAATCTCATTATGAGAAGTTTGTAGACTTTCTTTAATGAATGCTTTCATATTTTTGAACGAAATAAAAGGTCAGTCATAGAGTTTTTGAGCCAAGAGAACTTAGTTCAATATTTAATCTCTTGTATTTTCTAATTTTTTTCTTAAACATTTGGTCAGATGCATTTATGTGTACTTATGATAGTTGCCAGTCCTTTTAGAAGAGAAATCTCCCTGTCAGATGAATTGTTAAAGCTATTTTAAATGTCAGGAAACAACAGTTTTTTATAAAGAGATTTGAAATCAACCATAAGAGCTATAAATGGGGAATATTTGTTTTACCTCCTCCCCTTTAACACTTACATAGTGGAACTCAGCTGTCAGCTTTTTATAACCTCAATAACTTTAATATATCTGTGGCATTTTTCTTAGGGATAGTAAAGCACTGAAGGATGAAAATCTCCCTCCTGTCATCTGCCAGGATGTTGAAAACCTCCAGTAAGTGGGTCAAATGTAATTAGATATATCATGTTGAAGAACGTTAGAATATATTTTAAGGGGAACATCTCTTCTTCCTCTTAAACATTTTAACTTGGGTTTGGGTAAAAATTTTAATATTTTTATAAACAAAGCAGGATAATGGGAATTAAAATTCTGTTATTGTTAATCTGAAAAAAGCATGTGAACTGTGGATGAATTTTTAATATTTCCTTTTTAAAAAACTCTAGGACTCTGACCAGCCTATAGTAAATATACTTTTATTCTATAGGAAACCAAAGGTGTATTTTTTTAGAATTGATTTTTATGTATCTTTTTAGGAAATTTGTGAAGGAACAGAAACAGGTACAAGAAGAAATTAGTAGAATGTCTTCAAAAGCCATGCTTAAAGTACAAGAAGATATTAAAACTCTGAAGCAGCTTCTGTCACTGGCTGCCAGTAGATTACAGAGGAACACCCTCAGGATTGACAAGTTGAAAATAGAAACTGCTCAGGTAAACTAACTTAAAGTAATTTTATTGTAGGGTTTTGTTTCGTTTTATTTAAGTAGAAATTAACTGTTTTATAGGTTATAAGACTTGATACAGATGTACTGTAAGAAAACTGTTTAGCATGTGTGCTTTTTAAAAAAAGATTTTATTTAGAGAGAGAGAGAAAGAGAGCATGAAAGGGGGGAGGGTCAAAGGGAGAAGCTGACCCCTTGCTGAGCAGGGAGTCAGTTGCAGGACTCGGTCTTGGGTTTCAGGATCATGACCTGAGCTGAAGGCAGTCGCTTGACCAGCTGAGCCACCCAGGAGCCCTAACTTCAGTACTTTTAAGTTGCTATGATAATAGTAGTCACTAGTTTGTATTGAGTTATTATTTGTGAGGCAGTATTTTAAGAAATATATATTAGTCCAGTTTAGTTTTCATGACAGCTCTATGAGTTAGGCTGTCTTATCTTTGTTATATAAATAAGAATATGGGCAGAGAGGTTGTTAATGAATGGAAGAGGTTGTCAATACTCTTAACTATTTTGTTTCCTAAGAGTGCTTGCTGGCTAAATTGCTATATCGTACAAGCAAGGCAGAAAAATATGTTTTTAAAAATCTGTCATCTATTAAATAAAAAATATATTATGCTTTTTAAGTATTAAAAATTCTGATGACTTGCCAGTGTTATGTCTTAGTTAAAAATGTTAATGAGGCGCATGTTTTTTGCCATTCATATGTACTTGTTTTTTTCTTTCTATGGTATAATCTATGTCATTTTTTCTTTGTTGACACTCTTGCCTCCCTTGTGTAGTTTGAAGTCTTTCATCGTCTCCTCCTGGCTAGTTGTTCTGTCTCTGCGTGCCCAGCTCCCCATCTGTTTAAAGGTGGGTGTTGCACAGTCCTCTGTAACCTTCCTGAGTGCTAGATGAATGCATTTTTTCCATATTTCTCTGTGATATCACACAAAATACCTGTATTTAGTCCCTCTTAGCAATTTGCTGTCCCATTGGGATGTAAGTATACCTGGTTCTTTACCTCTCTAACAACTTCAGGTTGGCAAAATCACAGCACAATGGTGTCTAGCACTGTCTCACAAATGCCATCTGTGTTAAATTAGTTGCTGGTGGCAATAAGCAAGTGATATACAGGCAAAATCATTCAAGTGAGTCTGTCTGGAATGGTGGGTATACAATGGGAAAGCAAAAATTAAGAGGTAAGGATGAGAAAATTTGGAGATAATTCCAAAAACTTAGAAAGGCCTGTGTGGACTTTGTATAATTAAAGGATCCAATTTACAATACGATAACATTTGTATTTGAAGTAGATGTTTCAAAAAGTAACAAATATTCTTGTGGTAATCTATATCTAATCTGTTGTAATTCTGATAGAAAAGCTCTGTGAAACTAAATAGCATTAACTTGACTTTATACTTGCCTAAGAGAAGTATTTGTGGGGCGCCTGGATGGCTCAGTTATTGGGTGTTTGGCTTTGACTCAGGGCATGAACCCTGACCCCCACATCAGACTCTCTGCTTAGTCTGAAGCCTGCTTCTCCCTCTCCCACTTCCCCTGCTTGTATTCCCTCTCTTACTGTCTCTCTCTCTGTCAAATAAATAAATAAAATCTTAAATAGAAAAGAAAAGTATTTGTGTACATACTAGGTTGACATACATGAACAAAGGGATTGAATTTTAGTAATTCCAGGGGGGGCTGGTTGGTTGTAGAGCATGTAATCCTTTATTAACTCTATAGTCAATTAATCTTTGACAAAACAGGAAAAAATATACAGTGGAAAAAAGACAGTCTCTTCAATAAATGGTGCTGGGAAAACTGGGCAGCTATATGTAGAAGAATGAAACTCGACCATTCTCTTACACCACACACAAAGATAAATGCAAAATGGATAAAAGACCTCAACGTGAGACAGGAATACATCAGAATCCTAGCGGAGAACATAGGCAGTAATCTCTTCGATATCAGCCACAGCAACTTCTTTCAAGATATGTCTCCAAAGGCAAAGGAAACAAAAACAAAAATAAACTTTTGGGACTTCATCAAAATCAAAAGCTTCTGCACAGCAAAGGAAACAGTCAAAAAAACAAAGAGGCACCCATAGAATGGGAGAAGATATTTGCCAATGGCAGTATAGACAAAAGGTTAATATCCAGGATCTAGAATGAACTCCTCAAACTCAACACACACAAAACAGGCAATCATATAAAAAAATGGGCAGAATATATGAACAGAGACTTCTCCAATGAAGACATACAAATGACCTTCAGACACATGAAAAAATGTTCATCATCACTAGCCCTCAGGGAGATTCAAATTAAAGCCACATTGAGATATCACCTTACACCAGTTAGAATGGCCAGAATTAACAAGACAGGAAACAACATGTGTTGGAGGGGATGTGGAGAAAGGGGAACCCTCTTCCACTGTTGGTGGGAATGCAAGTTGGTGCAGCCTCTTTGGAGAGCAGTGTGGAGGTTCCTCAAGAAATTACAAATAGAACTTACCTATCTTGGACTTGTGAGTTTGAGCCCTGTATTGGGTGTAGAGATTGTTGAAAAACAAAATCTTAAAAAAATTTCCAATTAAACACTGTCATTATCAAGAATAGGCACAACATTATGTTTAAAACAAAGCAGAACAGAAAACAGTGAGTGCAACCCGATGTATTTGATATTAATTTAAAAATTACAGTATTGTTTGAGATTAATTAATGTCAGTTTTCTGCTGTTTCTGTAATGTATGGTGTTAAAATAATTACACAAAACCACATAAACTGTGGTGATTAGACAAACTCAAACTCATACCTCCTGGTTTCATATCCTTTTAGAAAAAAGCTTTCAACTTTTTGGACCTCATTTGAGTTATTCACCTACCGTGTTTCACTTTTTAAAATCTGTTCAGGCACCTGGGTGGCTCAGTGGGTTAAAGCCTCTGCCTTCAGCTCAGGTTATGATCCCAGGGTCCTGGGATCAAGTCCCACATAGGGCTCTTTGCTCAGCAGGGAGCCTGCTTCCTCCTCTCTCTCTTCCTCTCTCTCTGCCTACTTGTGATCTCTCTTTCTTAAATAAATAAAATCTTTAAAAAAGAATAAAAATAAATAAAAAATAAAAATCTGTTAAATGGAGATACTAATAGATGTCTCATCGAATTTTTATGAACATTAAGGAAGTCACTATTTAGAACCTGGAATAGTTTGTCATGTAGTAAGCTACCAAAAAATGTTAGCTATTATTGCTATTGATAGTCATTAACTGATTCATGAAAATAAGTAAAGCACAAAATCTACTCTTTACCCTCAGAAAATCATATCTTTCTCCTTTTTGAGATCAGACAAATAAGAGTTTGGTTTATTTCCTTTCCTTTATCATAAATTTATCTTCAAATTATGTGTTTATGTATAGTTAGCCTTTCAGTGTAAATTGAAGCCATACTGTATGTGTAGTGGTATCTTCTTACCTCTTGGTGTGCCTGAACATTCCATGTCAGCAGTAAAGCTTAAAATAGCTGAACATTTCTACATAGTAGTTGATAATGGTCATGTACCATAGTTTATTTAATCAATTTCCTGTTAGTGTTTAGGATGTTTTCATTTCTTTCTTTCAGGAGCAGTGTTGCAGATTATATGACAATATAAATTTTGTTTATATGACAATAAAAACTTTTAACAAGTAATGCAGAAACCAGTCAGAATAGTTGTTAGATGAAACTGCTGCATTATGAAACAAACAGAAACTAACATTTTAAAAAAATAAATAGATGTAACTTCTGATAAGCATTTCTGAGGGAAATTTCAAGATGTAATTTGTTGTTTAGAACAAAAAGTACCATCAAGTCTCTCCTTCTAAAAGTGTTTTATTAAAAAAAATGTTAATCTAAGTTAATGTTTATAGACACTGAAACTATAATGATAACAAAGAGAGTGATAAAGAATCATGGTATTAAAAAAAGTGACTTGCAGCTATTTTTAATGGTCAAAATAGTGAGCTTGTCAATCCATTATTAACATTCTTTATTGATGTAATGATGGCAAAATTAAAAGAAATGTTTAATAAAATACATATATTTTGGAGAGCCCTTGATTCTAGAAATTGCAGCTCAATATTTTTATTTTTGTACTATAATCAGTGATCAAATAATTTCTATAGTATGTCTTTAACAAAGAGTGGGAGCAGGACTCTGTTAACTCTCTGTATATCAGAGCCATTCCTTAAGCTAATAGCATAGTAAGTTTCTCAAGGAGATTTTATATCTCTGTGTATAGTTGTGAAACAAATTCACCAGGGGCAATAGCCAGAGTGAAGTAATGGTCTTTCAATTTGAATATGATTTGAGGCAACACTTCACAAATATGGTCAAACTTATTCTAAATTCCTGGCATGATGCTAGATTTCCACGGATTGAATGGTGAGTACGACATATGGCTTCCCTCAAATAATTTAAAATCTGCAGGAAGGGATCAGCATATAGGTAAATGAGTTCATTGTGAAACATGATGTTGGGAGAACTGTGAAGAGCACTTAACCAAATATTAGATGGAAAGTCAACAGGTTAAGTTTTTTGGAAGAGGTAATTCCTTATTAGAGCTCTAGAGGGAGATGAGGGCTAAGCCAGTTGAAGAATCATGGAAGTGACTGTTTAGCCATGAGTCTTTGAAGGACAAGCTGTTGGTTCAATAATGCAGGTATGAATTAGCAAGTTATAAATTGTAAAAATATCTCTTTCAAGGAGAAAAATCTAGAAATAGGGTGCTAAGATTAAAACTCAAAGTAATAAGAGGGTTTTTTGACCAGGGTGCTAGTAGTACTTGTTACTAGCAAATAAGTGGAGGGAAATAGGGTTTGGTAGGAAAGGAATCCTAAGGCAAAGGTGTTGAGTGTCTTCAATGTAATTTTTCATTTTATTTTGTAGAAGATTATGGTAATTGTTGCAAAGATGACCAGAAAATATTCTTCCTATATCTGTTTGTATGTATTGTTGAAATGTGGTTTTTCCATAAATCCTATTAAAAGGTGATATTTATTTTACCCCTCTTTGATTCAAGGCTAGCCTTGTGACTTGTTCTGATCAATAAACGTGAGTTGATTTAGTGTTATTGCCAATTCCAAACATTAAAAAGTTTGAAGCTTTTGCTATCCCTCTCTTGTTGTCCTAGGATTGCCACATAAAAAAACCCTATCTATCTATTGGTAGCTAAATGGCTTCTGAACAGGGAAGTCTGGCCAATAATCAGAACCAACTACCAGATATGTGAGTGGGACAGTCTTAGGGCATTCAGTTCCACTGAAGCCATTGAAAAGTGCAGCCAGATGCATGGCTAGGAGACACCAACAAAAGACCAATTCAGGGAAGGCCAGCCCAGGTTGACCCACAAAGTTGTGAAGAAATAAGATAGTTTTTCTTATTTCAAGCTAACAAATATGGGACAATTCATGACACATACGTGATAAACTATTAAAATATTGAAAGGCTTTAAAGAAAGAGAGAAACATGGAGATGACCAATATTGCTATAGTTGGCTACATGGAGAGAATGGCTTAGAGTTAGGTTGTGAATGAAGATAGTGAAAGATGATGAAAGTCTGAACTGAAATATTAGGAGTAGAAATAAGTAGACAGATTTGAGAGATAATAAATAGACTGGTTAGATTCTAATGCTTGATGGGGTCCTGTTGAGGGAGAGGAGGCATAATGTAGTAATGCATGATGGTAGTCAGTTTATATTTGGGAATCTGAATGGATTCTTGGGTGATCACTGAGGTAGGGTGGCCATTGTTGTAGAAGGAGTGTTGTGAGGAATATTGACTTCATGATGACTTTCTTTTAGACTACTTTCCATTATGAAATAAAAGGCAATATTATTTTCTATGACATGTTCATAATGATGATAAAAAGTTGGCTAGAATGATCTGGATCAGGAAGAAGAAATATGGCTTTCAGAAGAAACTGCAAATGGGTTGTAGTTATTCCAAAGGGAGAGCATAGCAGGAGGAAATGAAAAGACTCAAAAACACCAACCGTAAATCTAGAGAGGAGAATCCTGCTATAATTCAGGAGTTAAAGACTTAACCAGAGATACCTGAGAATAAAAGTTTCTAACAGTTTTATTATTTTTTATCTTTTTCAATAATGTCTTACTATCTGATCAATACTTAGCCACACTGATTCTTCTGTACTTTAAAGTGAATGTGATATAAACTCCTTTACCCAAATTATACTTTCATAAGCCAACATTGGTTTGCTACATATTTATTGAACATCTAATATATTTTTAGAACTTTTTTGGCTTTCTGGGTATGACACTGAATGAAGTAAGAAGTTACGCTCTTATGCCAAAATAATACGTAAGCAAATAAATAACATAAATAATAAATAAATATGTGAAATAATACTAGGTGGTGACAAGTACTCTGCAGGAAAAAAAAAAGTAGGATAAGAAGGTACAGGATAATGAGAAAGAGGTGTTATTTTATGTCATTCATGTAAAAGATGCCTTTGATAAGGTGATATCTGAAGAGACAGAGATCCGAATAAATATGTAGAAAGAAAACATACCAATATTGGAGGGAGAACTCTCCAGGTAAAGGGAAAAACATATGCAAAAAATATTAATGTGGAAATACACTTGACATTCTTGAGAAGCAGGAGGAAGACCACTGTGTTTAAATCACCTTGTAGAAATAGTTTAGTTGGTGGGAAATGTAAAGCTTTATAATAACAAAGGAAATTTTGGATTTAAGTAAAACCCTGATGGGAAGCTGTTGGAGAGACAGAGGCAGGACAATGATAGTGTTTGATTCATATATTTAAATGATTGTCCAGCTTACCTTATGGAAAATACTTTAGACTAGGTTTCAGTACAAGCAAGGAGATCAGTTATGTGATTACTATAGAGGGAAAAGATGGGGTAAGGGATTAGTCTCAGAATATATTTTTAAAAATAATGCGTTAGTTTTCTATCACTGATTTAAAAAGTTGCCACAAACATAACAACTTAAAACAACACAAATCTATAAGTTCATGTTCTGTAGGTCAGAAGTTAGAGCATAGGTCTCAATGGGCTACAAGTCAGCAGAGGTGAGTTCTTTACTAGAGGCTCTACAATCTACTTATACACTCAGGCTAGTTCATAGAATTCAGTTCATTGTGGTTGTAGAACTGATGTCCCAATTTTCTTTCTGTCTTTCTGCCAGGTTTTGTTCTTAGCTTCCAGAGGCCACCTGCATTCTTTTGTACTCAAATCCCTTTTTCTTTTAAGCCAGAAAAGATGACATGCGTTATTCTCATGCCTTTGTGCTACGCTTTTTCTTTTGCTGTATCTCTCTCTCTCTGACACTGTGCCTTCCTCTTCTGATTTTAAGGGGCCATGTTTTATATGGGGCCATGCATAATCCAAGATAGGCTTCTCATTTTAAGGTCAGCTGGTTAGCTATTTTAATTCTATCTGCAAAGTCCCTTTTGTTATATAAAGTAAACATTTACACACTTACAGTAGTTGCACCAATGGGTGAGGACCATGGAACCAGAGTGTGCTCCTTATCACATCTGGCCTGACAAGTACTAGCTGATATTTGAACATTTTTCACCTAAGAAAAGAGAATATTTTTATGGTTTGACCTGAAATTGTTATACAACAACATTCAAAATATAGTTAAGATTACTCTCTCTCTTTTCATATACATACATATGCTAGAGCTTCAATTTTATTGATAGTAATAAGACCAAAAAGAATAATAACAAAGAAGAGTTCACCAATGGAAATTTGCTTTATAAACCCATTTAATTCTCACAACAACCCTATGAAGTTGGTATTATGTTTCTCTTGCTTAAATATTTTTGTTTCTGTGAAAAAATATTTTCATTAAAAATAATTTTCCAATAGTGTATGTAATATGCTCTCAATTATTCTTAACCCATACAAAATACACTTCCTCATCATTTTACCTACCCCCCCATATTTACCTCCTAGAAAGAATAACTTATGTATTAGCATCTTGCTCCTCCATCCATAGTATAGCCTTATTACCATGAAGCAGCTGCCTGGCCAGATCCTATATTTCTCAGCCTCTGAATATGGGTGGGTCAGATACTGAGTTATTACCAGTGAGATGTGAGATGATGTGAAATGAAACATTTTTGGCTAAGGCATTTGAAGTGTATGTGTGCTTTCACCTTGATCCCTTCCTCTCTTTTCTGCAGATTGCTTATGTTGACTGCTAGAGGAGTCATGACATGGAAAGAGTCTGTTTCTCCTAATCATTTTGTGGAGGAAAAGCAACTCTGGTTAGGACCGTCAAAAGAAATAAACTTCTATTGGTATTTTCTTCACTGTAGTAGCTAGGGCTGCACTAAACAGTAGAGAAATGGGTTATTTGAAGGAGAGCCTATCCTCCCCCCCCCCCAAATAACCTTAAGTAGCATTGGTTAAGCAGTTGGAAGGCAGGTAACAGGAAAATAGTTAACCTTAGCTAGAATGATATAGCCTGTTGCCTCCATTATCTTGGAAGCAGAAAGAACCAGTACATTGAGCTTGCATCTCTTAGGTAGTGACCAGAATAGCACTATTACATGGAACAGATCAACTCTGATGGCAGCTATTCACTTTACTAGGAAAAACTGAAAGGAAATAGAGTGCAGCAGAATTTTAAGGTCTCAGGCTTTTCAACGATGAGGGCTTCTTTGTAGATCACAGTATGAAATAATACTGAAAAAGTTTTAAATTCATAAGATTCAATAAATATATCAAATAAAGAAAGAGATCTAGCATTGAGGCAAAGATCAGGTTGGGGTGCAATCAATCTACAAACTCCTACTGCTTGATATGTCTACAATTTAAGAAAGAGGATCATGAGGAAAAGAAGAAAAATAAGTAAATTAAAATGGCAGACATGAGCATTGCGTCTGGGAAAGAGTTATAGGTGCTATTTGACATATGAAATGTTTTGACTTCTGAAAACTTCTATCTCTATATCCTTGGAACAGAGAAACTTTCTTAGAATATTGTCAAAAGCTTTTATATATCAAATAATAACTTTCAATAAAGAGTCTCATATGGTACTGTGATATTTAAAGTAAAACAAAACAAAAAATTAAATGAAAATTTTAGAAGACAAAGTCAATGTTGGAAAATGCTTGTGCATAACAAACAACATTGTTCTAAAAGTCAAGTCACTCAGTCTGTGCTAATAAGAAGACCCTTCTGATGAACAATTTAATTGGGTTTAACAAGGCTGTTTATAGCTAATCCTAAATGCAGTAATAGGCAGTTTCCTATACTCAATGTTAGGCCTATACTCAATGTTAGTTTTGCTCCCTTTAGAACTTGCTTGTAATTACAATTTAGCCTTTAATTATTCTGCTTCTCATTTTCAATTTATGATTAAGACCAACAGTATGCCCTGGAGATGGTAAGTGCTGACGTGGACAGGAATAAAACGAACAGCAATTCCTTTAGCCTCTTGGCCCAGATGGCCAAGATGGAATCGTTTTGTTGTGCTTGTTGTTTTGTTTTTTAAACAACTTGTTCCAGAATAAAAATAAAGAATATATTAGTCAAGGAAACCATATATCTAAGATATATATATATCTTTCCAAATACAGGCCAGGGCACATTTTATAACTTTTTAAATATATTTTTTGTGAGGTTAGCTGTGAAATAGGCCCATAGTCCTGGTCCTACAAGGTAATTTAATTCCAACTATATAAAGTACCAGCTTCAGGACTGTAAAAAAGTTTCTGAAACTATCCATGTTTAAGGCACTGCACAATGAAGAATGATAGAACACCAAGTATAAGAGTTGTTTGGTTGATTGACTCAACATAGGCAAATCATTTTGAATACTACCTGACCTATTGTGAGCTTTCAAGTTTATGTAAGATACTTCTCTTGTTATTTATTTAAATACTTTCAGTGATAAAGACAAGATCTTGCTAATTCCAAATTGGAGAGGTTTGCATTTGACTTTAACACTTAATTTCAAATAAGTAGAGTGCAAAATTATACAACCTGTTAGTTTAAGAAAACTGAGACGTTTATGAAGAATATAAAATCAATCTTATAATGTTTCACTATTGTTAGTCATGTGACAGATATCATGTTCATTCAAATAACCACTTGAAATTAATGGTATGCTTTATAAACTGCTTTCACACCCTAAACTAGAAACATCTTTCTGAACCCTGCTTCAAAGAAACATCAGTTAATTGTGACAAAAGAGAAATGGAAAAATCCCAACAAATGTATTAAAATGTAATTAGACTGTAAGAGTAGCACATATGCCTGAATCTTTAGTGATATGAATAATGAAATAGGTTTAGGAGATTAACAGGACAGTATAAAGCAGGCAGGATAAAACTAGAATCCAGTGAGCAGCTGATGTTATTTTAATGTCAATCGGGGTGAACAGAAATAGTGAGTCATCTTTTTTATTGTGTGGTCTTAAAGATTAAATTTTGGGCTTCAGTAACCCATGTAACAGACTCATGTCAGCCCATATGATGTCCTAAATCATGTCCCTCATGGAATTCACAAAATTCCTCTGGTCCACTTTAAGTGTTTGGAACAGTTTGATGTATAGGTTAAAGATCCTTCTAAGCCTTGATTAAAATACCTAGTCATTCTGTCCTTCCTGATGTCCTAATGTCCATCTAGAAGCAACCTTTTCCTTATATAGATTCTTATAACATTAATATCGATAAAAATCTGTATGCCTTTTATTATCATCCTCTAGAGAATGATGTATCAGTGTTTGTAACCAAAAAGACACTAGTCCCTGCAGCATTTAAGAGGAATGAGGAATGATGAACTAAGTTAACTCACTGGCATGGCATCCCACCCAAACACTATTGAGCCTTAACTTTCTCCCAGAAAAACCTCAAAGAATCTTGAATCCTTTGGTCCTGAGTCATTATGGTACCAAGAAAGCACTACTAATTATGGAAAACAGGTGGTCCTCTTTTCTTTTTATCACATTTCCTTTTTTGTTTGTTTGTTTATTTGTTTACTTGTTTCTTTTTTTAATCACTTCATTTCATTTCTTTTTAGTGTTCCAAACTTTATTGTTTATGCACCACACCCAGTGCTCCATGCAATATGTGCCCTCCATAATACCCACCACCAGGCTCACACAATCCCAACCTACATCCCCTCCAAATCCCTCAATTTGTTCTCAGAGTCCACAGTCTCTCATGGTTTGTCTCCCCCTCTGATTTCCCCCAAGTCACTTCTCCTCTCCATCTCCCAATGTCTTCCGTCTTATTCTTTATGCTCCACAAATAAGTGAAACCATATGATAATTGATTCTTTCTGCTTGGCTTATTTCACTCAGCATACTCTCTTCAAGTCCTGCCCATGTTGATACAAAATTTGGGTATTCATCCTTTCTGATGGAGGCATTTTATATATGGACCATATCTTCTTTATCCATTCACTCATTGAAGGGCATCTTGGTTCTTTCCCCGGTTTGGTGACTGTGGCCATTGCTGCTATGAACATTTTGATCACATTTTTTAACATTACAGAAAGCACAGTCATAAAAAGGCATATATTTCCCTAGTGTATTACAAAATGTAAAACATTTTGCTTCAGTATTTACTGGTAGTCACTCTACCCTCATAGCCTCAGAAACCATAATAATTGCTAATGTATATTAAAAACTTGCTATCCTGTCATGTGCCAAACACAGTTCTGTGTTCTTTTCGTGGATTATCTGGTCACTTCAAATTCACACCCTTGAGGTTAGAACCTCTATTTTCTCTTCCTGCCTCCTTTGAGAGATGGAGAAGCTGAGCCTCTGAAGGGTGAAGCAGCTTGCCACAGGTCATACACTTCCAAGGCAGGAGTGACAGAATTTGAACCCAGGTGGTATGACTCCTGAGCCTGCAGTCTTCACTATCAGAAGGAAGGAAGAAAGGAAGGATGGAAGGAAGAAAGGAAGGAAAGGAGGGACTAATTTGGGAGCAAACTGAGCATCAGCCTCTATCCTCAAGTTCTTTTCTCCCTCTGCTAACTAAGCTTATGTTACTAGGTCTCTTTATGGTCAGATTTTATTCCATTGGATATCATCCAAAGTACTCAGAAATTGCAAAAAGATATATCATTAACGACCATCCATCTTTCATCTACACTTCCAAAAATTTATGGCTTATACGAGTCTAAATTAAAGGCTGGCAAAAGGTTTATATGAATGAAAAAATCAGAAATATTTTAGTATTTCAATTCATATAGTCTTTGTGGAAATTACTCAGTTGTAGTACAGATAATATGTAAAAGCAGGGTTTAGCCTAGCATGAGGATGAGTGAAGTGTGAAGTACTTGTGACAGAATTTAAGGAGACACTCATTTTCAAGGTTATTTGAATACAAGACCCTGCAAGTGAGTTCCCATTTAAATTTTGGGCCTTGAGGGCCTTACTTGCCTCATGGTAATCCCTTTCTTGAGTACAGGAATGCTGTAATTGGATTTCAATAGAACTAGTCACAGAGAAGAAGTACCCAAGATTAGAGGCTTCTTTCCATCTTGGAGAATAATTGAGAAGGAGGGGGAGACAATATAGTATTTGGGCCTCAGGAAAAAAAAAATAATAATTGAAGAGGAGAGAATGTGGATTTCTAAAAAGGAGTGGATTAGGGGAAATTATGGCAACAGTTTTGGATAAAATAACCAGCAGAGATAGAAATTATAATCAAGACTGCAGGCAGACAGAGTTGTGTTGCTTTTCTATACATATATATTTTTTGGGGGGCGGGGGAGCATACTTAAACTAGGCATTTATACCTAAACCTGCATTTGGTCTACCCCAGGACTGACACATCGCCACATATTTGTAATATTTAGGAGAAGTCTTACAAAGAATTTGTGAACTAGTTTCTCTCATGCAATGAGAACACAAGATGAATAAAATACATTGAGGCAATTTTGACACCTAAAAGGTGATCACATGTCATTGCTGGTGTCCATCATTAGTAGCTATAGGAGACAATGTTATACAAAGGCAGTGAAGGTAGAAAATAGTTTCTCAGTTGTCAACACATAAGAGAAGACAAAATAAAATGAAAGAAATGGTAGATAATGTAAAGCATTGAACATTAATTATATGTACTAGTTATATGTTATCACTATGTTATCACGTATGTGGAAACCTCTCAAAAATTCCCAGAACTAATAGAGGGATGGATCATCAGAAGACTAATTTCCTGGGGCACCTGCGTAGCTCAGTGGGTTAAGCCTCAGCCTTAGGCTCAGGTCATGATCTTAGGGTCCTGGAATTGAGCCCCATGTTGGGTTCTCTGCTGGCGGGGAGCCTGCTTCCCCCTCTCTTTATGCCTGTCTCTTTGCCTACTTGTGATTTATCTATGTCAAATAAATAAATAAAATATTTTTTAAAAAGATGATTTTTTCAGCATCTGAGATCAAGAACCAGGAACTGTAGGTTTCATATGATGATCAAAATATTCATGTAAAACCATTTTTGTACATTTATGGTAAGTGTCAAGTATTTTTAAACTATATGAAATAAAAGAAAAAAAACTTCTCTGAAACCTCATATAGTACAATGTAAAAAAATGACAAATTGAAAATATTAAATTTCATTTTCAATACATTTCTCTTACACTCCATTTCCCATCCCAAAGTGGCATCAGTGCATACTTATAAGACTGATGCATTATTTCAGTCATTTGGCTATTAAGGACATGAGGAAAATACTCAAAACTATGAATTCTATGAAATATTTTGGAGTCTTACACACTGAGTTCTGCATTACCTACAATAGCTCAAGATGATAATTACAACTAGGTAAAAGTTTCCAAAAATAGGGATCCTCAGTAAATCTTTATAGTTTGAATAGGCAGAAAAATTAAATCTCATTTTCTGTAATTAACAGATAAGTTGTTAAAGTTGTGCCACTGGATTTAATGTCTATATTTAGATAAGAAAGGTACTGGCCAGTGGAACAGAGAGCCCAGGTATGGACCCTCAACTCTATGGTCAAATAATCTTCAACAAAATGGGAAAAAATATACAGTGGAAAAAAAGACAGTCTCTTCAATAAATGGTGCTGGGAAAACTGGACAGCTATATGTAGAAGAATGAAACTTGACCATTCTCTTACACCATACACAAAGATAAACTCAAACTGGATAAAAGACCTCAACGTGAGACAGAAATCCATCAGAATCCTAGAGGAGAACATAGGCAGTAACCTCTTCGATATCAGCCACAGCAACTTCTTTCAAGATACATCTCCAAATGCAAAGGAAACAAAAGCAAAGATGAACTTTTGGGACTTCGTCAGGATCAAAAGCTTCTGCACAGCAAGGGAAATAGTCAACAAAACAAAGAGGCAACCCACGGAATGGGAGAAGATATTTGCAAATGACAGACAAAAGGTTGATATCCAGGATCTATAATGAACTTCTCAAACTCAGCACACACAAAACAACCATATCAAAAAATGGGCAGAAGATATGAACAGACACTTCTCCAAAGAAGACATGCAAATGGCTATCAGACACATGAAAAGATTTTCATCATCACTAGCCATAAGGGATATTTAAATTAAAACCACATTGAGATATCACCTTACACCAGTTAGAATGGCCAAAATTAGCAAGACAGGAAATAACATGTGTTGGAGAGGATGTGGAATAAGGGGAACCCTCTTACACTGTTGGTGGGAATGCAAGTTAGTACAGCCACTTTGGAAAACAGTGTGGAGATTCCTCAAGAAATTAAAAATAGAGCTTCCCTATGACCCTGCCATTGCACTCCTGGGTATTTACCCCAAAGATACAGATGTCATGAAAAGAAGGGCCATCTGTACCCCAATGTTTATAGCATCAATGGCCATGGTCGCCAGACTGTGGAAAGAACCAAGATGCCCTTCAACGGACGAATGGATAAGGAAGATGTGGTCTATATACACTATGGAGTATTATGCCTCCATCAGAAAAGATGAATACCCAGCTTTTGTAGCAACATGGACGGGACTGGAAGAGATTTTGCTGAGTGAAATAAGTCAAGCAGAGAGAGTCAATTATCATATGGTTTCACTTATTTGTGGAGCATAACAAATAGCATGGAGGACATGGGGAGTTAGAGAGGAGAAGGGAGTTGGGGGAAATTAGAAGGGGAGGTGAACCATGAGAGACTATGGACTCTGAAACACAATCTGAGGGGTTTGAAGTGGCAGGGTGGGGTGGGAGGTTAGGATACCAGGTGGTGGATATTATAGAGGGCACGGATTGCATGGAGCACTGGGTGTGGTGCAAAAACAATGAATACTGCTATGCTGAAAAGAAATAAAAAAAAAATCTAAGGGAGAAATAAAAAGCATACCGAAAAAAAAAAAAAATAAAGTTGTGCCACTGGGAACTACTTTATATTCTAAACAGTATATCAAATTCTGAGGGAAAATAGTCAGAAGAAAATGTCCATAATGTAACCGGGATGTACCTTATTATACTAATCGGCTCTAAAAAGGAAACATAATTCTTTTCTTCAGTACATCTGCACAATAATTTTCATAGCCATGCTATAATTGGATACTGGAATCACTAGATTCTAGATTCTAGAGAGCAAAACAGAGTTTGCCAGTGTAGTTAAAAAATATATATTTGAAATTAAATATATAAGGCATGAAAATAGTCTTATGCATTGTGTTTGTTTTAATTCTCCATTAAAAAAATGAGTAAGAATCTAGATTACCTTGGGGTCTCTCATCTAAAACTTTAATTAGAACATTTTTTTTTCTTTTTAAGACATTTATTTATTTATTTATTTATTTATCAGCCCCCATGGCTGATAAATGTGTAATGTTAGATGTCCTTTATATGTAATACCCTTTGAAGCAGAGCAAATTGCAAGCAAGTAACGAAGCAAATAAATTTACCAACAAATAAAAACAAAATTCATTGTTTCATCTAAATAAACATGAATCAAGCCTTGTTAATAAATGTTTTCTTGATTAATTCTTCATAGGGACTCAAATTCATCCCTTTCAACCATGTCACACTCGCTTCAGTCTAATTTGGACCATAAGAACTTGATTTAACTCAAGTTAAATCCTCCTCTCCTTTCTAAATAAACCACATTCTCCACCACTAGGGATGTGTTCATCTTATCAAACAACAACACAAAAAGAACAAAGCAATCAAACAAAAGAAACAAGAAAGAAAACAAAGCAACATGAAACAACAACAACAAAGAAAGTTTATTCTGGCCTCTATAAAGTGGTCAGCCAGTTAGCATCTTGCTAACTCTAACCCTCAATTCTACTTTTGGTTCAACTTTGTACTGCAGTCATACTTGGAGTTCAACAACTAACTGTGCTCTTAGGTCTTCATACCTACTGTTCACTCTCCCAGGAACAGTGTCTTCTGCCTCTCTCAACCATCAACATGCTAAGTAATACTCATCCTTTAATTTTCAAGTTAGAGAGAGATTTCTCTTCACATCCTCCTAGAAAGGTACTGATTCATTTAGTACCCCTCCATATGTCAGTACACTTATTTTGCAATTGTTTTGCTCTTATTCAATATAGTTAAAGTAACTAAAGGTGCTGGTTAATGTATTTATCTCACTATTGCATTACACATATATGCTAAATTAATGCCTCAAACTATATTCAGTGACAGAGGTTTTCCAGCTTGATGTCCTACTAACTAATTTTCTGCTAAAGCTTTTTACATGATTCAGACTCTTCTATCTGACCTATATGCCTTATATGGACTATAGAAAAAGATTTACTATTATCATTTATTGTTACTACTTGAGCACTCACAAATCAAATCTATATTGGGACTCAATCATGTTATCTTTAGCTGGCATTGTGCTGTTAATCACAATAATATGATGATCTATAATGTTATTCAGACTGTACTTTCAATATTTGTCCCATTATATGAGACTCTACTACTCACAATTAGGTAGAGAAAAAAATGAGTTTTTGATCATTAGTTTTTGGATATCACTGAATTGAATACAATTTTAATAAAGGAGTATAGATAGCAAAGACTGTATAATAAAGTTATTGCATATGAATAGTAACGAAGGAAATGGGAAGATTTGCTTTGTTATAGAGTTGGTTTTAAATATTGGAAGGGAATACACTAAGGTCCACCAAGAGATTTAACTAAGGGAAAATGGAACACTCAGAGGAAGTGAATTTTAGTTTTATATAAGTAACAAGTTTTCAACAACAAAAAAAGTTGTTTAAAATAATATGTACTGACATGGAATGCAAGACAAATTGAGTCATTGACATATCCATTCATTTATCAATTCACATTTATGGATTATCAAATGATAAACAGGCATCATAAGAAAAATGATAAGAAAAATGAATAGTTCTGACCCTCCAGAAGCTTATAGTTTAATGGGGGATATGACCACATTAAAAAAAAGATTATTTGAAAATTAGAATTAAATATGAGTGCAGGAAAGTATGCATGCTCACTTTATAGCCAGACGGCTTGATGTCAATGTCCAGCTTAACCACCTGTTTGCCTTTGGGGAAGTTAAAAAATTCCTATGAGTTTTTGTGTCTCATCCATATCACTGGAATAACAAAGTTCATTATAAAATAAAGTGATGAAAGTTTAATGTGTTTTGCACAGAATTGTTGAGAGAGAAAGCAAAAATTTGTACCAATTTTTTAGATAATCACTGAGCTGAATCTTGAACGAGGAAGAAATTTAGCAAAACATAAAACTAATTGTTTTAATTTATTTTATTTTATTTATTAAGACCAATTTAGACAGAGGAAGTAGCATGGGCAAAGTCATTGAGAAATGAGGGCTCACACTGCATTGTGAAATAGAGCATATTAATTTATCAGAAAACCATGGAAAAAAGCATCCATACATCTAACCTAGATGTAGCATTTTGTAACAGTGTTATGTATACAAAATGAAGTTTTCACAACTACAGGCCACAACTCAGGTAAGTTGCATGGGAACATAGAAGAGTTTTCTCTTAATATATGTTTAATGCATGGTTTAACTCAAAATATCAATGGTATGTTCAATTTGAAAAGCAACAGTTGTAAAAGGATAACCATGAGATGCTTGTTGTCTTCAAGAACTCTTAAATATGAAATGGTCCTTCATATGAATACTGTGTGTATTGATATATGGTCACTAAATAATTACTTTTCAGGATTAGGACAATCAGTGTAACTTCAACAATGCAAATTTAAAACAAAGCAATTAAAGGATTTTCCTGTACAATGAACAATATAATTTAGAGCATCTGTTTTGTTAAGCTAACAATCACTACAATAATAGCCACTCTTTCCTGTAACTATGTAATTATTTAATGATATTTAATTGCACGTGTCTATACATGTGTATGTATATGAATGACAATCATAAGTCACTATAAAAATAATCTGATACATATTTTACTTCAATATTGGCATAGAGTATAAGTATCATGAATTCAGATCTTCTTTACTCAGTTCACTGCTTTTTTCTTATCACTTTAATCAGATTCTTAATTTTGGCAAGTGCCAAGAAATATTTGCTGAATGAACAACTCAATTATGTAAAGAGGCTCCATCCCATAATTGGCCATGATTCTGATCCAGGATGACAATCACCACATTTTTATCAATGCAGAATTAATATGCAAATGATGTCCTATGTTCAGCTTAACTTCTTGCTGCATTTGGGAAATTAGTGGAAGATAAACTTTCCTACATTAAATTTATAGGAATTTCATAAAATATCAATTTTAGGTACTAAGCAGAAATTATTTTTGAACCCACAGGATATTTTTAAAATATTTGAACATAACATTTTCTCTTGTAAATTGCAGTAAATCTGAAGAAGAAGGGATGAATTGAGTCTTGCAGGTCAGAGGAAGTACTGTGACCAAATGACAGAATAATAAATATGTGTGGAGTTCTGCATTGTACAATACCATAGTTTGATTTAAGAAATGAACTGTTGATTCAGTGGCAGTTTTCTATCTTAAGTGGTATTCCTTTGATAAGTGTCTAAATTGAATCGATTTTATTTCGCACTGCTATCTCCTGACCCTTGCAGAACTTTTGATTACAATCATTGCACCATAGAATTACAGACTCAGTGAACATGTATTTCCAGCCTATGGCCTGAATATTTTTATTTTCTTGTTGTGTTTATTAGCAAATCAAAATGCTGATAAGAAGAATATAGTCTGACACCTGGATGCCTGGGTGGCTCAGAGGATTAAGCCTCTGCCTTTGACTCAGGTCATGATCTCAGGGTCCTGGGATCGAGTCCCACGTTGGGCTCTTTGCTCAGTGGGGAGTCTGTTGCCCCATCTCTCTCTGCCTAATTGTGATCTCTCTCTCTCTGTGTCAAATAAATAAATAAGAAGAATATAGTCTGAGAAAATTCCTGTGAGTTGTTAGAAGTGTTCCAAGGTACATGGGAAAATAGAGAAAGTCATAAAAACTGAGACAATATTATTCTTTCTTACACCATTTGAGACATGTATACAAAAAGTTTAATGCAAAACTGTTTGTAGATATTAACTACTTTTTCTATCTTGTTGTATATTTCTCATTTTATATAAAAGGAATGAAATAAGAAGTTCACAATCAGAATCTCTCTCTCTCTCTCTCTCTCACACACACACACACACACACACACACACACACACACACACACACACTGTTCTTGTAGATAAAGGAAAAGCCCAGACCTGAACTGGGATCTGAGAATCCATGAGTGATTGCTGAATTGTGCCACGGTCGGCTTTTGTCTGCATTATAGTAAACAGCATTCATCTGAAAGGCAAAATTAAGAACCAAGAAATAATAGAGCAGAGTCAAATGATGGCTTGTGAGTGGGGACAGCCATTGGTATGGATTCAATCAGAAATAAAATATCTACAAATGAGGATAATAAAAAAAAAAACAGTGAGCCTATTCAGAAGGGTAAGCAGGAGATGAATCCAAGAAAGAGTTGTGTAGGGTACTGGAAAGCTGTGGGAGAACATTCCCATCCCCCCTCCCCAGAGTGCTCATGACTTACCTATGTTCTACCAGAAGATATTCTAGTTCTATGAAACCCCACAGAGAAACAAAAATAAAGCTTCTCCATAAATGAGAGAAAATATTATCTTCCCCAAACCCAGTGAGGCAAAAAGTGAGCGGAATAATTTCATCTATCGAAAAAAGTGGAAGAAAAAAATGCTTAAAATGCAAAAAGATACTGCCAGTTGCATGCCAAACATAGTTTGCCTTCTCTTAAGACATCATAAACATTAGCTTCTGTAATCTCTGTTAGGTTGACTCTCTTGTGTATTAACTCAGGAGCAAACATTGCTTCTTGATGTGAAATTGAGATTAACTCTCTTTTGCTATCTTCTTTTCCAGTGGCAGGGTGGGAGTAAACTGGGACATATCCTGCCTGACCCTGGCCCCTCCGCTTGAAAGGAAAAAAAGATGATAGTGAGATTGGCCAACAATGAAGGCATCAGGAATTCTCCTGCCTTTCTCTTTAGGCCTCAAGTTTGCCACAAGACGTTTGTCTGTGGTTGAATTCCATGTAGGTATTGTTTGGCTGAGACAGTCCCCATTGCCTGGTAGGTATATCTTGCAGGTTATATACCACATAGATGGTCATCTTGTTTAGGCCAAGACCATGAGCACATTTAGGGTTCTCCTCAGTTAGCAGAGGTTGTAGCATGTGTGGGCTTCAGGACAAGTCTGATTGAGCCCTCAGCAATGTAATGGAGCATCTGGCTTCCTGAGCTCTCTGTGGCACTGGCACAGGCCTGGCTGAGGCCACTTCTGCAGTCATGATGGAAAAACCCCCTGGCCTGGGCCGTTCACCCCATCCTTGGCCCTGCAGGCTAAGACCCAAGGTTCCTCCAACCTCATTGGCTGGGACCAGGTCACATGCCCATGAATGAACCAATCCCTGGAGCCAGGGAGTGGAGCCATGGAGGTTGGCACATGTTGTTAGGACCTCTGTTGTAATGACTTTTCTAGTGGCTGTGGTGGCAAGATCTTATGGGATGCATCTGTTAATAAAACGAATATTAATTTCTGATAGTAGGTGGGTCCAAAGTGCTGGCTTAGCCCCTAGCACCTCAGTCCCAGCACCTCAGTACTGATGTAATTCTCTGCAGAGACAATGGCTGAGGAGCAAAGTGGGTGGAAACTGGCCCAGAGTGCACAAGAGAAGTGTATGTGTTTAGGGGATTAGGGATAATAGCTCTGGGCAAGCTATAGCTCCAACTTACCTAGGTTCAAGAAGGTGCAGGGAATTCGTGGTGTTTCACCATCCATCATTTTGCAGATGGAGAATATGTCTTTGCATAGAGTCTGGCAAGACTTGTTCCAAGTCTTCTCTAGTTGGTACGGAAGTCGGGAAGACAGTACCCTCCATCTGCTGGGATAGGCATGAGAGGCTGAGTGCTCTCAAGAAAGTGTCTGGCTTTCTGTGAGCCTGCACACAGGCCTGATGAGGACAGTTCACGGTTTTGTTCTGAGGAGGGAGTGGTGCCACGTGTGATCCCGGGAAGAGGACAGACCTGGAGTCCTCTGTACAGCTCCTTCATGGGAGTGGGGGTGATCTGCAGCATCCGTCCCATGGGATGTCTGTCCTTTATTGAGTTCTGGGTATGGTTTCTGTGACTGTGTCCTAATGGCTGGGATTTCCAAGGAGCAGGATTTTTTGGCTTTACATTAAGAGCTGGTCCACCCAGACTGGGCAAGGCCCATTCTGCTGCTGAGAACTGTGTCTCCAGTGGTTGGAGTGTGTATTACAGGCATAGAGGTCAATGGTGGGGTGGTTACAGTGGTCAGTAGACTACTGTTATTGATGATTTTTGTAAGTGAAATCTATAGGATGATATGTTAGATCTTATGGTTAGGGATCTATGTTAGGTGCCCATAAATGGTGCTTTTTCTGAATTTCATATTTAGTATCTTTTACTACTTTTAATAGCCCTTCTTGTACTTGGTGTTCCAAGAAGCAATGCATTACAACGTTGCCTGCATTGCGTTGATGGGAATTTGAGCATGAAAAGGTTGTCAGTGATTCCACAAATTGTCCACTGGAACAGCCAAAAAATAAAATTTTATTTTTGACACTAAGTAGGAAATATCCTGCTGTGATTCTTAATTTAAACCAGGGGAGGGGTCCTCTTTTGGTACTGGTAATGAGTACCATAGGCCTTCCTAGGGAACATTATCAGATTCTATTGGAAACTTGGTCTCTGTTTTTGTGGAAGAATCAGGAGTCAACCAGTTATTTGTGCCCTGTCTCATTTTCCATGATACTTCCACAATATCTGGTTTCACACCTCTACCATTGTGAAATCCCAACTTTGGCACCAACTTGCCCTTCTCTGTCAAGGGCAGACAGCCAAGTTTGAGCCAAGACAAGAGCCGCTTCTGGGTGACTGGGAGACTCTAGGATCAGAATGCTGTTGATAGGGAGTTACTGGGATCCTAAATTCCAAACCAGCTCCTGACACCCAGATGAAATACATTTTTTTAAAGATTCTATTTATTTGACAGACAGAGATCACAAGTAGGCAGAGAGGCAGGCAGAGAGAAAGAGGGGGAAGCAGGCTCCCCGCCAAGCAGAGAGCCTGATGAAGGGCTCGATCCCAGGACCCTGAGATCATGACCTGAGCCCAAGGCAGAGGCTTAACACACGGAGCCACCCAGGCGCCCCCAGATGAAATACATTTCTGACTTAGAAACTTCAGATAGAAATTTTTTGTCCATGATGACAACTGAAGAAAATGTGTCATCCCTAAACCTAACCTTAACCCCTAACAACACTGAAACCTAAGCTGACCTTAAAGCCCAAACTAGAACCCTGAATCCCAAACCTGAAATGGAACCCAAAGCCTGTACCTGAGCCCTGAATCCAAGCCCTGAACCACGAACCCAAACCCTAAACGAGACCTCCAAGTCATGAACCCTGAACCCAAATCTCAGCATGAAGCCAAACCCCAAATCTGACCTTGAACTTTATCCCATAAGCCCTGAGTCTTAAAGCCTAAATCATAAACTTAAAGCCCTAAACTATAACTCTGTTCCCTTGTCCTTCACTCTAAATCCTCACCCTAACACTAAACCCAAAGCCTGATGTAGAACTCTGACTAAAACCTGAACCTGAACCCAAATTCAAACCTTTCACCACACTTTGCTTATGCACTTGCCATTGATGGATATTTGAAGTTTCTACCTTTTGATTCTTGTGAACATTGTTTGGGTTGGGGGCTAGGGTTAGGGTCTTGGATGAGGGTAGGGTCCAGGCTTGAGACCAAGTTGAGGTAAGAGTGTGGGTCTGCATCAGGGCCATGTTCAGTGCCACTGTTTGGGTCAAGGACTGTTGTAATTCCACATTGTTTCCAATTCGATGTTCCTTAGCTATTTTGGGGGAAGTTGGGGGATATTGGGCTCCATGCAGCTTGAATTTCCAGAATGAAATGGCGTCAGCTGGACCCCGGGAGGGAGCAGGACCTTCCACTGAAGGGTGAGCTCCCACAGTCCTGCACTGTCTTCCACCGCCTGCAGAGGGCGCCAGACCCCAGCTCCCGCCCTGAGCCCAGGCTGCGCAGCCACAGCTGGGACCTGAGCCTCGCCTCTTCAGGACCCACTGTGGAGACTTCTGGAGAATGAGGGGCGGATCCCACCCTGACAGGATAAGCTGAGGAGGGTGTGGCTCTGCATCCACACTGAACAGACCGTTGTGGAGGATGCGCCCACACTGACAGCAGTCCAACCTCCTAAGGACCAGATGCTGGAGGAGGTGAGAAGCCACCTGAGTGGACTGTCAAGGAGTTCCTGGTCTCAGAACCCCACAGAGGAAGGGCGCCCTGTGTAGACACTGGGGCTTCCGTCGTTTTGTGTGAGGAGACGTGGCCCCCTGCTGTGCTGTGCGCGGGGCTGTGGGGTCCCCCCTTTCTGGGCTTGGGCGCTCCTCGCTCCTCGTCTGTGTTTGTGTGCTCGCGGATTCAGTTCCTGGGGCTCCTCAGATGGTCTGCAGTCACGGAGTGTCCGCCTGCCTCGGTGCTTGTGCTCCCCCCACCTCAGCCCTGCGGGGTCCATCCCGTGTCCACACCCACTCCGGGCTCGCGCCGAGTCCGGAAGTTCGGGAGCCAGAGTGAGGACTCTGTAGACGGTTTTGGGGAGAGTAGGTATTGTTCCAGTGTGGGTTCTTCCCTGAGCACAGTGCCTCCCCATCTCCGTGTGTCCCCCTCCCTGTCTGTCGTCATTGTTGCAGGGCTGTCAGAGGACAGGTCTGCCACCTTCTTGGTTCAGGGCCTCCTGGGTATCTTGCTCTCTTGGATGCAGGTGTAAATGAGATTGTTCTCTGTAGTCTTTCTGATGGTTCCTTCTGAGCACGTAGGAGTGCCAGTAATTTGTGCATATTGATTTTGTTCCTTGCAAGTTCTTGAATTTATTAGTTCGATTTGCTTTAAACTCAATCTGCCAGTTATTTGACCAGCAGCATGGGTTTATTTGGGAAGAGCAGAGAATGGCAGTCTGGGATGAGCAAGCTACGGTCCCATCACAGGCAAGTGTGAGAAACAAAGGAGAGGAACATTATTTCACAGAGGAGGAAGAAGTTGGGAGGGGTGCTTGGAAGGAAAGTCCCCTGGAGAAAGGCAGGGTGATGGAGAATTCTCACCAGCTGAGCTGCAAAGCTCCTACAAAAAGTCAAGAGATGAACCTCCAGCTTCCCCTGTGGGGCCTGGAATTGGTGAGTCTCTCCTGTGGGGGTTTGCAATGTGGGGTCTGTAATGGACACTGAGCACCAGGTGCCCCCTTCCAGCCTCCCCTTCTGGCATTCCCAGTCCACTTTACTGGGGCTTCCCTTCCTGATTTTGCACAGTTCTAACCAGCTTGTGGTGGAACGTTGTGGAAAACTGGAATTCCAAATCCACTGCTTCTACTGCACCTGAGATACAGCGGCCCATGATTTAATCCTCCCACGAGTCTCTTGCTAACTTGTGTCCTCTCCATGTTGGGTGACCTGGATCGGGGAGGGCTTAGCCTCCATCCCAAAGTTTGATGTCCGCTCTGCTTCGGTGTCGTCGTGCTAACATGGATTTTGGAAGAGTCATTTCCTCTGCGGTGATTTCAAAGTGCAGTCAGCTTGTTATAGCAGCACAAATATGTGCTGTCTCCACACTCAGATTCCCCAGCCGTCATTTCTTTACCACGTTTGCCACTTCACATGGGATGCTTCAGTGTGTTTGACCCCACACCAGGACAATGTCCTGCAGAACCACCACATAACCTGAAATGAGGAGATCATTACAGAACCCATCCAAGGGTTAGTGTTAGGGACCAGGGACATGGCAGGACTGACCTGAAGACCCCATGGAGAGCTGTCTGGGTGGCTGAGTTGACAGTGTAGGTGAGGGTAGGAGCCTGGCTCTGGCTTTGTGTCCAGGAGTCAGCTCTGTGTGGGTGTATCCGCAGCTGGGCATGCAGATTTCTGCTCCTCTGAATCTTTTCCGGAGTTCCAAATGGCACAGTTTCCTTCTGGGCGGCAGGCTGAGTCCTCTGGGATTGCCCAGGTGTCCCAAAATTGTAAGGCATCTACTGCAAGGCCGTTGGGGTCAGAATCCTGAGAACCAAACCAAAGGTTATGGTTAGGGCCCACCACATGGCAGGCCCGATCTGCCAGCACTCTGCCCATCTTTCTGGGGGGGGGCAGTCGAGGGATTGGTTCAGGGTGAGTGTCAAGCTCCAGGTTTGCATCCAGGGCCCTGCTGAATATGGGGGTGTCCAGAGGTAGGAATGCAGATTTCAGTTCCTCTGAATCCTTTCTGGAGTTCCAAATGGCATGGTTTCTTTCGGGGTGGCAGGGTGAGTCCTATGGTGTTCCTCACTGTCCTCAATCTCTGAGGCTTTGGAGCCAGGCCGTTGGGCACAGACCTTCAGGACAGAATCTAGGCTTAAGAGTTTGTGCCTATGGGCATGGCTGCACTGATCTGTAAGCACTGTGGTGAGGATCACAGGGGTCTGAGTTGAGAGCATGGTTCAGGATTAGTATCAAGGTCTGGGTTTGTGTCCAGGGGACCACTGAATGTGGGGGTGGTCTCAGATGTCCAAGCTGATTTCCCCTACTCTGAATCCTTTCCAGCATTCCAAATAGCCTGGTTTCCTTCTGGGTGGCAAGCTGAAATCTCTGGGATTTCTCAGGTCTTGCCCTTGCCCTTGCAAATGCAAGATACTTTTTACAGTAAAAGAATTCACCAGATGAGCTGAACAGCAGAAAAGACACAGCTCAGGAGTAAATCAGTGAACAGGAATATCATGCCAAAAACTTCTTTGAGAACACACTACAGAGCAAGGGAAGATAGGAGAGGACAAACCCTCCAACTTTCCAACATCATTCCCTACTTGTTTATTTCCATTGCTGTCAGCTCCTTCCCAGCCAAAAATAAGTCACCTGAGCCAGCGTTTTTTCTTCCCGAGTTTGGGGCACTGCAAAGCCCACCAGAGGGGCCAAGGGCACCCCTGTACCTGCTGAGCTGAGCCCATTTGTACCCCAACAGTGAGCAGGTACCAGCCTGGCCCTCTGGTGCTCCATGGTCTGTGGCAGTCCTTCCTTCTGGACTCTGCTTTGCTGCTCTTCCTTCCCTAACCCTGGTCTCAAACTAAGGATTGCTCCTGGAGGAGGAACTCAGGGAGATGAGGCTCAGGAGGGCCTTCCTGCCTGGAATCTCCATGTGGGGAGTGCACAGCCAATGCATTTTGCCCAGGGACTTGCAAAATGCAGAGAGGCAGATTTCTTTTCTCTCTTTATCTCTCTCTCTCTAGCCTCATACCAACCAGGAGTTCTTAGAACTTTCTTCAGTGACTTCTAGGTGTAGCTTGGCCACTGTTTCCACAGAAAGGCCACATTAGCATGATCAAACACACGTATAAGCAATTACATTTTTTAAAAAAACAACAAGCCAATGCACAGAGACCTTTGACAGCAGCACAGGACGCTCAAGGGACCAGAGTCCCTACCTTGGGCAATAGTGGTAGAGGCCGGGTTCTGCCACGCAGGTCCCTAGACCTTTGGCAGTTTCCACGATTGCAAATCCAGACATGCAGAATCCTGAGGGACAACCTACTAACTGCAAAAGAGCAAAAATTCATCAGGATTCAGAGAGTGGAAATCCATTTTTACTGGAAAAGAATGAAGCAGGCTTGCTGTGAATCCAGCAGGGAGGACAGGCATAGATAAAGGCTGCTGTATGAGTCACGGAAACTATTGTTTCTCAAGGGTCATGCTGTCTCTGTAAAATGCTATGAGGACTCTCTCTTGGGGAACTCCTGCTTTCCTACCAGTGACGCCCCCAGATTCTGCTTTGCTAGTCCCATGGATTCCTGGGGATACCCAGTTGATAAGCTATGCTGTCCTCATGACAACACTTGCTAATGGACTGAATGTTTGTGTCTTGTCCCAATTCAGATGTTGAAGCCCTGACCCTCAAGGAGTGCCATCAGGAGGTATGGGCTTTGAGAGGTGATGAGGCCATGAGTTTGGAACCCTTGTGAATGAGATAAAAGCACTTCTGAGAAAAGACCTGAGAGATAGTTCTGCCAACTGTCAGCCATGCAAGGCTACAACAGAAATATGGGCATCTATAGATAATGAAGCAGTCTCTTGCTGGATATCAGATCTCACAGGATCTTGCTCTTGGACTTCTCAGCCTCTAGAACTGCAAGGAATAGTACATGTTTTGCTGTTTCAGCCACCCAGTCTGTCATCATTTGTTGCAGCAGCCTGAACTGAATAAGGCAGAGCCCAAGTCCTGGTTAATCCCTGCTTCTACTCCTTTCCCCTCAGAAAGAGCTTATAATCCAGAACTGACCTCTGCTTTCCATACACGTGCTTCAGACTCCTTCTGTGAGAGCCCAGACTTTGTAAAAGACTCCTCCCTCATAGCAACCAGCATTCTGGGACTCCTGAGGAATGTCTTCCCTGACTGTAATGAGTCAATCAATCTGATTTTGATTCTGGAGTCCCAGGATAAAGTCCTGCATCAGGCTCCCAGCTTCATGGGGAGTCCGCTTCTCCCTCTGACCTTCTCCCCTCTCATGCTCTCTCTCTCAAATAAATAAATAAAAATCTTTAAAAAATCTGATTTTAATAGACCATAAGCTTGTTCTTGCTGGTCTTTGGAAGATTAGGCATTAGCCCTTCTGAGAAAGTTCTGAATGGCTGCTTCATGAAGGGGTGAACTGTGTCCCCAAAGTCACTTTTTGCTGCCTTCTAATCACAGATGCTGAGACAAATCCTCCCAGGTGCTGGTTTTTCAAAGCACTTAATGCTTTGGCTTTGAAGTTCCTCACTTGACAGTTCTGCTTTAATCAGTTTGTGCCAGAACAGCCAATTGGGGTTGGATGCAAAGTGCACTGATAAAGTTAATATCAGGGAACAATTTTTTGAGTGTCAAGCATATGCATGTGTGTGCACACACATATCAATGAGCTAAGCATTATGGTAAATGTCTGACAAGAACTAAAGCATCAAAAAGTCAGGATACCCCATTAGCTGATATGTTTATTATTCCTACATCCTAAACTATGAAAAACAGGGTCAGAGAATAAGAAGTGGCAAAAAGAATCAAGATTTGAGGCAGTTCGGTTTCACAGCCAGCCTTGATCAATAAGCATGTACACCTGTGTCTAGTTTCAGCTCTGTGTAACCTTGCCATAACCTTGGATAAGCCATTCATCTCTCAAGTTCAGGTTCTTGGTCCAAAGAGGGAAGGGGCACAGGTTGAGTACCTCCAGTGGGACTTCCTGGCAGGCTTGTTCATCCAAGCATTCCTGTTTCAGTTTGAGTAATTGAATCCAGTCTTTGTTTTACCGAAGGCCAAGCTTGTCCAGTGTGTCCATGCCACCAGCCAACAGCATTTGTCCATGCCATGTAACAACTGAGCAACATTCATAGGAATGGGGGAGGAAAAGATGTCCATAGGTGTTGACAGATGTTCTGCATGAGGGACAGGAGCTGGGGCCATCACCTGCTGTTTCTAGTGGCCTTCTCTGTCGAGTTAAAATAAATGGCAATTTTTTGCAATGATAGGGATGAAAGAGGAGGGCATTATGCCAAGCGAAATAAGTCAGTCAGAGAAAGACAATTATCATATGATCTCACTCATATGTGGAGTTTAAGAAACAAAACAGAATCATAGGGGAAGAAAGGAAAAAAATAAAACAAGATGAAGTCAAAGAGGGAGACAAACAAGAAGAGACTTTAAAAAAAAAGAATTTGGGGAGGAGTAAAGATGGCGGAGAAGTAGAAGGCTGAGACTACTTCAGCTAGCCAGAGATCAGCTAGATAGCTTATCTAAAGATTGCAAACACCTGAAAATCCATCGGCAGATCGAAGAAAAGAAGAACAACAATTCTGGAAACAGAAAAACAACCACTTTCTGAAATGTAGGACCAGCGGAGAAGTGATTCCAAAGCGACAGGAAGATAGACCCCGAGGGGAGGGGCCGGCTCCCGGCAAGCGGCGGAGCAACGGCGCACAAAATCAGGACTTTTAAAAGTCTGTTCCGCTGAGGGACATCGCTCCAGAGGCTAAACCGGGGCAAAGCCCACGCGGGGTGAGCGTGGCCTCAGGTCCCGCAGGGTCACAGAAGGATCGGGGGTGTCTGAGTGTTGCAGAGCTTGCGGGTATTGGAACAGGAAAGCCGGCTACAGAGACAGAGCTGACAGTAAGCTCACAGCTCGGTGTTACCTTGAACTGGTCGCAGGCTCGGTGAGCTCGGAGCGCGGCCAGAGGTCAGGCAGACGGGAGTAACTGGGCGCTGTTCTCTGAGGGCGCACTGAGGAGTGGGGCCCTGGGCTCTCGGCTCCTCCGGAACTCTGTATTTGTATTCCCATCCTCCAGAACTCTACGGAAAGCACTCAGGGAACAAAAGCTTCTGAAAGCAAACCCAAGCGGATTACTCAACCCGGCCCCTGATAAGGGCGGTGCAATTCCGCCTGGGGCAAAGACACTTGAGAATCACTACAACATGCCCCTCCCCCAGAAGATCAACAAGAAATCCAGCCGAGACCAAGTTCACCTACCAAGGAGTGCGGTTTCAATACCAAGGAGAGCAGCAGAATTCCAGAGGAGGAGAAAGCAAAGCACGGAACTCATGGCTTTTTCCCTGTGATTTTTTTTAGTCTTGCAGTTAATTTAATTTTTTTCTTTTTAATTTCTTTTTTAATTTTCTCGCCTTCTGGTTAATTTTCTTTTTAACTTTTACATTTTTCTTTTTTAAAGTTTTTATACTAGTTTATCTAATATATATATTTTTTCTTTTTTATATTTTTCTTATTTGTTTTCTTTTTTTTTTTAATTCTTTTCTTTTCTTTTTTTTCTTTTTTCTTTTTTTTTTTCTTTCTTCCTTTTTGAACCTCTTTTTATCTCCTTTCTCCCCCTTCACGATTTGGGATCTCTTCTAATTTGGTTAAAGCATATTTTCCTGGGGTTGTTGCCACCCTTTTAGTATTTTACTTGCTCCTTCATATACTCTTATCTGGACAAAATGACAAGACGGAAAATTTCAACACAAAAAAAAGAACAAGAGGCAGTACCGAAGGCTAGGGACCTAATCAATACAGACATTGGTAATATGTCAGATCTAGAGTTCAGAATGACAATTCTCAAGGTTCTAGACATGCTCGAAAAAGGCATGGAAGATATTAGAGAAACCCTCTCGAGAGATTTAAAAGCCCTTTCTGGAGAAATAAAAGAACTAAAATCTAACCAAGTTGAAATCAAAAAAGCTATTAATGAGGTGCAATGAAAAATGGAGGCTCTCACTGCTAGGATCAATGAGGCAGAAGAAAGAATTAGTGATATAGAAGACTAAATGACAGAGAATAAAGAAGCTCAGCAAAAGAGGGACAAACAGCTACTGGACCACGAGGGGAGATTTCGAGAGATAAGTGACACCATAAGATGAAACAACATTAGAATAATTGGGATTCCAGAAGAAGAAGAAAGAGAGAGGGGAGCAGAAGGTACACTGGAGAGAATTATTGGGGAGAATTTCCCCAATATGGCAAAGGGAACGAGCATCAAAATTCAGGAGGTTCAGAGAACGCCCCTCAAAATCAATAAGAATAGGCCCACACCCCGTCAACTAATGGTAAAATTTACAGGTCTCAGTGACAAAGAGAAAATCCTGAAAGCAGCCCGGGAATAGAAGTCTGTAATATACAATGGTAAAAATATTAGATTGGCAGCTGACTTATCCACAGAGACCTGTCAGGCCAGAAAGAGCTGGCATGATATTTTCAGAGCACTAAACGAGAAAAACATGAAGAAAGAATACTATATCCAGCTAGGCTATCATTGAAAATAGAAGGAGAGATTAAAAGCTTTAGGACAAACAAAAACTGAAAGAATTTGCAAACACCAAACCAGCTCTACAGGAAATATTGAAAGGGGTCCTCTAAGCAAAGAGAGAGCCTACAAGTGGTAGACCAGAAAGGAACAGAGACCATATACAGTAACAGTCACCTTACAGGCAATACAATGGCACTAAATTCATATCTCTCAATAGTTACCCTGAATGTGAATGGGCTAAATGCCCCTGTCAAAAGACACAGGGTATCAGAATGGATAAAAAAACAAAACCCATCTATATGTTGCCTCCAAGAAACACATTTTAAGCCCGAAGACACCTCCAGATTTAAAGTGAGGGGGTGGAAAAGAATTTACCATGCTAATGGACATCAGAAGAAAGCAGGAGTGGCAATCCTTATATAAGATCAATTAGATTTTAAGCCAAACACTATAATAAGAGATGTGGAAGGACACTATATCATACTCAAAGGGTCTGTCCAACAAGAAGATCTAACAATTTTAAATATCTATGCCCCCAACGTGGGAGCAGCCAACTATATAAACCAATTAATAACAGAATCAAAGAAACACATCAACAATAATACAATAATAGTAGGGGACTTTAACACTCCCCTCACTGAATGGACAGATCATCCAAGCAAAAGATCAGCAAAGAAATAAAGGCCTTAAACGACACACTGGACCAGATAGACAGCACAGATATATTCAGAACATTTCATCCCAAAGCAACAGAATACTTCTCTAGTGCACATGGAACATTCTCCAGAATAGATCACGTCCTCGGTCCTAAATCAGGACTCAATCGGTATCAAAAGATTGGGATCATTCCCTGCATATTTTCAGACCACAATGCTCTAAAGCTAGAACTCAACCACAGAAGGAAGTTTGGAAAGAACCCAAATACATGGAGACTAAACAGCATCCTTCTAAAGAATGAATGGGTCAACCGGGAAATTAAAGAAGAATTTAAAAAAATCATGGAAACAAATGATAATGAAAATACAACGGTTCAAAATCTGTGGGACACAACAAAGGCAGTCCTGAGAGGAAAATATATAGCGGTACAAGCCTTTCTCAAGAAACAAGAAAGGTCTCAGGTACACAACATAACCCTACACCTAAAGGAGCTGGAGAAAGAACAAGAAAGAAACCCTAAGCCCAGCAGGAGAAGAGAAATCATAAAGATCAGAGCAGAAATCAGTGAAATAGAAACCAAAAAAACAATAGAACAAATCAACAAAACTAGGAGCTGCTTCTTTGAAAGAGTTAAAAATATTGACAACCCCCTGGCCAGACTTATCAAAAAGAAAAGAGAAAGGACCCAAATAAATAAAATCATGAATGAAAGAGGAGAGATCACAACTAACACCAAAGAAATACAAACTATTATAAGAACATACTATGAGCAACTCTACGCCAATAAATTTGACAATCTGGAAGAAATGGATGCATTCCTAGAAACATATAAACTACCACAACTGAAACAGGAAGAAATAGAAAGCCTGAACAGACCCATAACCAGTAAGGAGATTGAAACAGTCATTAAAAATCTCCAAACAAACAAAAGCCCAGGGCCAGACAGCTTCCCAGGGGAATTCGACCAAACATTTAAAAAAGAACTAATTCCTATTCTCCTGAAACTGTTCCAAAAAATAGAAATGGAAGGAAAACTTCCAAACTCATTTTATGAGGCCAGCATCACCTTGATCCCAAAACCAGACAAGGATCCCACCAAAAAAGAGAGCTATAGACCAATATCCTTGATGAACACAGATGTGAAAATACTCACCAAAATACTAGCCAATAGGATTCAACAGTACATTAAAAGGATTATTCACCACGACCAAGTGGAATTTATTCCAGGGCTGCAAGGTTGGTTCAACATCCACAAATCAGTTAATGTGATACAACACATCAATAAAAGAAAGAACAAGAACCATATGATACTCTCAATAGATGCTGAAAAAGCATTTGACAAAGTACAGCATCCCTTCCTGCTCAAAACTCTTCAAAGTGCAGGGATAGAAGGCACATATCATCAATATATCATCAATATCATCAATATCATCAAAGCCATTTATGAAAAACCCACCGCAAATATCATTCTCAATGGGAAAAAACTGAAAGCTTTTCTGCTAAGGTCAGGAACATGGCAGGGATGTCCGTTATCACCTCTGCTATTCAACATAGTACTAGAAGTCCTAGCCTCAGCAATCAGACCACAAAAGGAAATTAAAGGCATCCAAATCAGCAAAGAAGAAGTCAAACTATCGCTCTTTGCAGATGATATGATACGATATGTGGAAAACCCAAAAGACTCCACTCCAAAACTGCTAGAACTTGT
>NW_026739902.1:48974-60923 GCF_022355385.1 Mustela nigripes | reverse complement strand
CCATGAAAGGGTTGGAGCAGAGTGACACAAAGCAACAGGGGGTTGCCAGAAGAATTATTGCGCTGCTCCCCTGCCCTGAAGGGCCCCCCTTCCTGGCCCCTCTGCCTCCTCCCTGGCAAACCCCAGTTCACCCTTAAGACTCAGGTGAGGCTCTTCTCCCTGGAGAAGCCGCAGCCCAGCTCCCAGGTCCCCCCCACCCCCAACCCCACCCCAGCCTAACCCACAGACCTCCATTGACTGCAGCTGGAACGCAGGGCTGGGTTGTACCCACTTTGTAGCGCTGGGGCTGCGGGGCCTCCGCAGGCTGTACGCGCTGAGCGGGTGTGAGCAAGGAAGAGGCCAGGGGCTGGAGAATGAAGGAACGGGGACAGGCTGTGGGGACAGCCCTTGTAGAGAGACTTAAGGATGCGCGAGAACGCAGAAGGTCTTCCCTTCCCCTCTCTGGCCGCCCTCAGAAGCAACCTGAGGGTTTTGAAGGGGCGGGCGAGGGGTGGGAGGTTGGGTGAGCCTGGTGGTGCGTATTAAGGAGGGCGCGTATTGCATGGAGCACAGGGTGTGGTGCAAAAACAATGAATACTGTTACGCTGAAAAGAAATTTAAAATAAATAAATAAATAAAAAGAAGTTCATCACAGCCCTCCTTGGGTCGGATGGTGCCCGGTGACAGGGAGACTGCAGGGGCAAGGGACCAGAATGTGCAACCCGGCCGTGGTCTCTGGCAGCTGGAGGGGCGGGTCGCTCAGCAGGACCCAGAGCTGGGGCTGGTCCAGGAGGAAACTGGCAATTCTGCACCAGCTCCGTGCTACCTGCCAGGCCCATGGGCCAGGAGACTTTCCTGTCTCTGGACCGGTGCTTTTCCTCATGAGACAAACATGAATCACTCTGTATAGCTCGTTTCGTCTGTGCTTCATCGCTTACTCACTCACCACTTTCACATGTGTATCACTGCTTGTCGCCCGCCTCAACACTTTTGGTGACACCGATGTCTGCATGTACCAGTACCTGCGCTTTGTCCGAGGGACACTCTTGGAGCCCTGGGAATCACAGCAAACTTCCGAAACTCTTCCTTCTCTGGAAAGAAGCAGAGCACCATAAAGAAGAAAACTCCAGGACTGGATGTGGCCTGTTTCCCCAGTGACTTGGCTCTGAAGCCCCCCTGCTCCGGAGAAGGGCGGAGGGATCAGCGCCATCCCAGCTCTGCTAATCATTGGCTGTGTCGCTTTGGACAAGGTACTTAACCTCTCTGAGCTGCGGCATTGTCATCTGTCAGTCTAAGGTAATCCTAACACCCCTCACCCCACCCCCCAACCCGGGGACAGTGTCCTGAAAACCCTTAACAGAACACTTGACAGCATTCCGGAAGGGAGCTGTTCTTCCCTCCCCTGCGAACCTTTCTTGCTAGCTCCTGCCTCTGAGTGTTCTCTCCACGGCGGGGATGAGGCTGTTTTGTATGTGGCCAACCAACGACTGAACAGAATGGTGTATCTCTTTCAACCCAGAACGTAACCTCTTAAATGGAACACAGTGAGGTTTTAAGCAGACGTGCAAAGTGGTTTTTCTCTGACTGTTATCAAACATGAATCAGGGGTTTGGGAATCTCTGGCAGTGGCTTTCCTCCATTGACCCCAGCATTTGACGAGGGCCCAGAAGACCTGTCCGTGACCTTGTCCTTGAAAGGCTGGAGTCATGCCCCCCAAATCCATGTCTTTCTGTAAGAGATGACTCGTTCACCCCTGCTCCTCCTGAACATCACTGACCTTACTCGCTTTTTCAAGCCGAACAATATGAATACGAGACTGGGGTGTTAACCAGCCAAGGGGACGCCTGAGGCTGAGCCCACCCACAGCCCACCACAGGCTCGGGAGCATCACAAACACGCAAAACCTAAGGACTCTGAGCAAATATTTATTAAATCCAGTACACTGAAGGCACAGGCCTTGACTGCAGCTCTCTGGAAAAGTAATCATGATTTCCCCAGCTGGTAGGTCAGCTTGTTTATCTTCCGCATATTTTTTAACGAAGATCTGTTATGATTTCCCTTTACAGTGGTTAAGGCTCAGCACGCCAATTAGTTTGGATTTATTCCACTTGACATCATCTCCTAAATTGGGGTTTTGCCTCTTTGTGCCCTGATAACTCATCCAAGCACCCATTTTATGGCTTCTGTTGGTAATACCTGAAGCCGGGATGCTTATTACTGAAATCGTTCCTTCGCTTCCCCATTTCTGTGCAAGGGAGAAGCTGGCACAAATCTCCTTTGGTGTGTGAGATGGATGCCCTATTTTGCCTTGCCAGTGGCCAGATACTCTCCTCTGACCAAGACCTTGCCCACAGGTTACAATGCCAGGGCCAGCCGACAGCGTCTGCTTTCCAGAACAAATTCAACCTCTGGGTGATGATGGTACTTTCTTCCCAGGACACAGCCCTCAGTTGATGCAGTTGCCTCCTTGGTGGGCTCTCCCATTTCCCCTATGTCTCCCCCAGGCCAGGTTTTCTTTCGGGGCCACGAGGCTAAGTGGAACCTGGGCAGCTGCACCAGCAGCACTGACAGAGGCAGCCAGTGAGGGGCCCAGCACCAGACCCTGAGTCGGACATCACCTCTATGACCCAGGGCAAGCAACCTAGCCTTTTCAGCTCCATTTCCTCACTAGCAGAATGAGGTTAATAAAGGAAAGCCTACCTTGAAAAATTAGAAATAATCGTTAGATCTGGGTTTCTCCAGGCCGTGCCAGCTAAGTCTTATGTTAAGCCCCCCCAAACAGCAACCCTTAGCATTTCCAAGGAATGGTCTATGGAGGTCTTCCCTCTCCATCAGGGACCCTCATGTGCTCATGATCAGCACCCCAGCTATGGCCTGGTGTTAGCCAACTCCTGCCCTCTATCATGGCCTACTTCAGTGGAATGGGAACATGAGGCCCCTGATCCTTGCCCCAGAGCCTTGGGGATGCACAAAACTGAAGCCACAGAAGAAACCCAAAGATCCAATGGTGATGAGCACACAGGTGCCCCTTCCTGTGGCTGCTGAAGTTGCTGGCCCCATGGAGCCTGTTGAGACCATCCTCTGAATTGTAAGGGGCACTTCCTTCTGTTCCCATTGGTTATTTCATTGTACCATCTTCTACTGAGGCTAAGTTCAGGGGGGCAGGAAGATGACAGGTGATAGATCTCAGTAGTTCTAGAACACACTCCTCCTCTCCCAACCCTGACCCATTCATTCACTTATCCAGCAGCTACATCTCCAGTCCCAACTACTTAGCAGGCATTGGGGTCTGCCCCAGGGATACAATGGTGAACAAAATCAGGGCAACCCTTGGTCTTATGGAGCTCACAGGCTGCTGGGGGACAGTGGACAGCCAGCGTGGTAAATGCTCTGATAGGAAACATAGGGTGCTCTGTCTTAGGTACTAGGCACCGTGAGGTCAAGGAAGGCTTCCCAGAGGAAGCCTATTCAAAGCTTGAATAGCAGCTCTCTCACCTCTGGGAGGCCCTCTTCAAGAGACCCCCACCAACAGACTCTTTGCAGGGCACTTCATGGGTCCTGCAGGCAAGTCGAACAGCTCTCTGTCCTGGGGAAGCCCTAGGTGAGCTCGACCCAGACACTCAAATGCGGGTGCAAAGAGACCAGCACAGTGCCTGGCCCAGAGCAAATCAGTGAAAGAGAAAAGGGAACTTGTTTTTTCTTACTTACAGGCTTTTAGCCAATGATATGGGGCTTGTCTGATAGTGGGTAGTCATTTGAAACAGTCCTAAGATGGGCTTAGGGGAAGTGGGGGTGCAAAGGTAGAGAGAATTCACATGACAGGGGACCCAAGGACACGCTTCCCCGTGGCCACCGGGGTTCCCCTAAATGATTTCTTCCCATGGTAATTTCGTGCAGTGTCTTTTTGCTGATAGAACAGCAGTAACTTGCATTTTCTGTAGCAAGAAGTTTTTCTTTCTTTTCCTCTTATTCCTCAGGTTTGTCTCTTTATGGTTTCCTGTGTTCCGACATCCTCTCCTTTCTTCACTTGAAAGTAAAGCAAATTAAACCGGATGAAAATCCTCTGTAAAGAGACATCTTGATCCACCAGCAGCTTGGCAGCCAAGGGAAATTTGCATCTCTTCAATTCCTTGTAATTATTCATTTCCTTTCTCTTTCCCCTCTTGAACAGAATGGCAGCAGCACAGCACGCCTGGTTATTCCCTAGATAAGAACTTGAAAGGGTGAAACTGAGGGCAATGACTCAGCTCTCTTTTCCAGACTCCTCAGTGTCCCTGAATTTTTGCCCGAGAGTTCCTGAGGAGGAGGGCCACTCCAGCCCCACGCAAAGACTAGCAACGGATGCATTAAGTAATATTCCTCCGAAAATGTACTGTCATGCCATTAAGGGTTTTCTGTTTAATATTTATTACCCACTTATAGTGCATTTGGTGTTAAGTGAAGCCATAAAAAGTTCAAAATCAATTATAATAACAATAACGGCTCCTATTTGCAGTTTATGGTTTAAGGTTTGGTTTCCCCTGCATTTACAGGTTGTGCACTTAAGTGGGTGGCTCAAACAGCCCAGCCAGGGTTCAAACCTGCTTGGAGAGAAGGCAGCTCCAACCTGCCATCTAATGGAAGTCACAGACTTCCCCCACCCAACCCCCTAAACTGGAGCCCTCCTTGCTGTTGCCATGGTGACGTGAAGATCCACCTCCTTTTTTTAATGCCAATCACCATCTCCAGTTGAGACCTGTCCCAAGTGATAGACTTGTAGACATAGTAGCTTCCTGGGCTTTGCTCTATGACGTTACTACGTCACATCAAACTCAACCCTTCTGAGGCTAAATGAGAACGTTCTGCACTAAAACCTGTGCCTCCTACCAGCTTCCCAAGCTACAGGGCTGGGAGTTCTGTCACCTCTCCCTGATTGCTCAGGGAAAGAAGGAGCTGGAGCAATGGTCCTTTCTCCAGGCATTAACCACCCTCCAGTGAATCCACCCCAAACACTGTCGTATGTAATGAGAAGAACCTGCAAAGGTTAAACTCTACCCAACTCCTGTCTCACTGAGGTCCATTTGTTCATGACCTGAGAAGAGAACTAGCCTAGGGTAAAAATCGACTCGATTCTATTGTACGGTGATACTTGTCGCCTTCAAGCACAACAGAGTTGGAAGACGGGGTGACTGATCATACTTTGGAAAGGAAGACAGGAAGTAAATTGGTTGAACAGAACTTCTAAGAAAAGGCCAGCAAGGGCTACGTGTGTTGTGCCCTGCAAAAATTCCTATTGGCTGCCTGCCTGAAGGTCAGAGTCATTCCAGGAGAAGCATTGTTCGTCTTCGTGACGACCACGACCATGGTGAACCTCAAGAGCTGTGCCGCTCCAGAACTTTGGACTGCGGCTGGCACAGATTGACGTGACTGGGGTGAATCCCTTTCTCACCAACATGCAGGAGGATGGTGGTGCAGATGGTGAGAGGCAGAAGACAGATGAGGAAGGGTGGAGACCAGAAGCTGGTCTGGTCTGGAGAATTCCAAAAAGGCAGAGGCTGGCCCTTGAGAAATCTGTCAGCAGGGGCATTCCTGTGTGGTCCGATGGCTCCCCCCCTGCCGCCCCCCTGCACTGTTGTGCAGTCCATTCCAGAGCCCCAGAAATGCCTCTGCCACCGTAACCCCCAGCCCAATCCCAGGCTTTGATGCAGAGCCAGATGCCTTCCACCCTCCCTGGGTCTACCGTTGATGGACATTGTAACTCTTCCGTCCTCACCTGCAGACCTGTGGGGACAGCCGGTTATCTGCCAGAGATGTTTTTTTAGATATTCTCATGTGCAGCAATAAGCCTGAAACTGGGAGTTCAAGGAACTTGGAAGAAGGATACTTTCATCTACCCACCCTGGATTTTCCCGTTAGCTTTACCCTCCCCAACAGTGAGCTCAGCAGGAGTGCAGAATCGAAAGCTACATATGTAACATCTAGGGGAAGCTGCCCCCAGGGCCTGAGCAGTGAGGAAGATTGCAAAGCCAGCTCCCTTCTGACACTCAGAAATTTCCCTACAAGAGGGATTTGCTTTGATTTGCTCAAGGCGAGCAGCACCATGGGACTGAGGCATATCCGAATTCTTGGAGGGTTGCTGCCTAAGCAACTTAAGAAGCCCAGGGAGTCAGGGGGAGGGGATAGACCAGCGCTTAGCACCCACTGAACCCTGCTGCCATGGTGCCCCCCAGGACAGCAGAGGCTGGAGCGTGACAGACTCCTTGCAGCCGGGGTTGTGAATGTGGGTCCAGTTGGGTCAGACTGTTTGCAGAGGGAGAGGAGGCAGGCAGCTCTCCGGGTGCCCGGCGTGCCTGGCCTCAAGCAGGGCCATGAGAGGCTGGGCTTTCCTGCCCCAGTGTGAGCAGAGGTGGCCGCAGCTGCAGCGTCTGGTCATGGGCCTCGGAGTGTCCAGAGAGACAGGGCGCTGGGCAGAGACGGGGGCAGGGCACGGTGATTCAAGAACGAGCCGAGGGGCGGCTTTCTAATGGGATCTAGACCCACAACTTGAAGCTAGACGCTGTCGGCTCTCTGGAAGACCAGTCCTGGGCTGTGACCCAATTCATAATCCACAGCTTTCAAGGTGCCCCGGAGCTCATATCCTTCATGGCAGCCCTTTATGAAGAAAGTCATTCCAGAGGGTCTGTCCTCTGCAAGTCACCCCTGACCATGCAGGATCAGAAAACCACTAAGCTCATGGGTGCACGGCATTGCCAAGAAGAAGTTTTAGGGGCAAAGAATAAGGTACGCTGGCCTGTGTGTGTGTATAGTTTAGAAGGTCTCCTGATACGCCACAAATATACAAGCATTCAAAAAGCCTTTTTTTTTAAAGATAGTCATTAAACTGTGGCTAACTCAGGCAGCACCATGTCCAAGAGATCAGAATTAGCATCCCCGCTTGGAGCAGACAGAACTCATGTGCCTTCAGCCGTGAGACTTCAAGGACCTCCTGTCATGTACACTGTCTCCAAGGGAGGGTGTATAACCTCGATCTAATCATGAAGAAACACTGAACAAACCCAAAATGAGGGAGGCGATGATGAGGAATTGCATTTTCTTCTTCTTCTTTTTTTTTTTTTTTTTTAGATTTTATTTATTCATTGGAGAGAGACAGGGAAAGAGCATGAGCAGTGGGGGAGAGGTGGAGGCAGAGGGAGAAGCCGACTCCCTGCTGAGCTGGGAGTCTGGTGCCGGGCTTGACCCCAGGATCCTGGGATCACGACCTGTGCCGAAGGGAGATGCTTACACATTTGAGTCACCCAGGTGCCCTGAGGAATTGACTTCTTTAAAAATGTTGCTGTCATAAAAGGTAAAGGCTGAGGAGACATTCTAGATTAAAGGAAGCTAAAGAGACACAACAGCTAAATATGAAATCTGTCCCTCAGCTGGAGTCTGTCCGGGAATGCAAGAAGTGCCACACAGCCCATTATTCATTCAGTGGACAAAATTTGGGGAATGAACAATAGATTAAGTTAAAAGTATGAATCAACATCAACACACAAAGTTGATGGTTTTATGTCAAAGAAAATCCTTGTTCTTAGAAAACACACATGAAAGTATCTAGGAGCCAAGTTCCTTGATGTATATCACTTACTCCCAAGTGGTTCAGCAAAAAATTGAGAGAAAGCAACAGAAGGGGGCTGGGGGACAAAGAAAAGAGACAGTAAAACAGGTGGGTTAAATGTTAACAGGTGAATCTACATAGGTTTATAAAATGTTCTTTATTCTATTCTTTTTTTCCCAAGATTTTATTTATTTATTTGACAGAGAGAGAGATCACAAGTAGGCAGGCAGGGAGGAAGCAGGCTCCCCACTGAGCAGAGAACCCAATGCGGGGCTTGACCCCAGACCCTAGGATGACCACCTGAGCTGAAGGCAGGGACTTTAACCCACGGAGCCACCCAGGTGCCCCTTTTTGTTCTATTCTTATGTTTGCAATTTTTCTGTAAATTCAACATTACATCCAAATAAAAAGTTAAAACAAGTGCCATTTCTTTACCTCCATGGTTTAGGTTTTGCCAATATTAGGATGCCTGCCTCCTCTGGGTCAGGCTGGCTCCAATTCTCTGGGTTGCAATGAGACAGAGGAGCTAAGGTCGCTTCAAGGCAGAACCAGGAACCTGGGGCTCCTCCCCCTTTCTGTCCCATCAGTGCCTTGCTGAGTTTCCAGGCTTATTTATGCTGCTCCCGCCCTCTGGCCGAAGGGGAGACACTATCCTGGATCCCACCGCAGGTGCACTGGATGGAGCCTTTGCATTAGATGGAACTCAGCAGAGCTGCTGCCCCTTGGGTCCAGTGTGAATCTATGGTGGTTTGAGCTCACTCAGTGTTTCCATCCATTTCTTTAACATTGCCAGGCCTTTGGTACTCCTTATGATCCTCTATTACCATTTTAAGGACTGATTGACAAACCTCCTCCTAATTGTAAAGAAACATAAAACACAGAGAGGCAGATTGTTGATTTTTGGACTGCAAAAGACTTTGACCCCCAGATTTATATCATGGTCTGGACAGTGAAGAGACTTTCCAGAAACACTTGAGGAAACTGATCCAAAACCAGGTGCTAAAAGTAGGTTTGAGGTAGTAGAGTGTGAGGTTCATGGAACACAGAAGTAGGTGAGGTAGGACTAGACAAAGAGTTGGTGTTCCCACAGGTGGGCAGAGCCTAGGTAGGCTGAGCACCCAACAGTGGAGGCCCAGGCCCAGTGGTCACCCCCAACGAAGCCAGCTGGAAGTGGTAAGACTAAGCCACATGTCTAGGGTGGGAAAAGGCAAATTGTTAGCTCAGCGCATCTGGGGACCCTGTAACAGAGCCCCAATCCCTGCTACAGGGCTGGGTCCCAATGTCAGGGCAGAGGGGCCACCAAAAGACCTTGTGCTGAGACCGGAGTTCACCAGGACTTTTCAAGCTGCAAAGAATGGAACCCCACCATGACCTGGGAAGCCCATGGATTCTAGGCTATCCATGGAAGCCAAGAGCAGGTTGATGAGGAGCCCAAGAAGTAAAACTGGAGGTGGAATCATGTGGGAGTGGGACTGTCAACCCTCTGGTCCTTGTCTCAGCTTCCCTCTGTGATTTGCTTCATCGGTCTCTCTCAGATCCACCTTCTCTGTCTCTCAGACCCCAGAACTGCAAATGAAAGTGGCCAACAATTTCCACACCAGTTTGGCCGCCTGGAGAAAGAGAGATGGATTCTTCTGTCAGGCACAGTTGTAGGCTCCTATGCGAGGGGATGGCTCAGATTTTGCAGTTTGCCCTTTCGTGGGCTAATTGACTCTGGAAGGAAGCCTGAATGCATTGTGGGTGGATGGTTGGATGGATGGATGGACAGATGGATGGATGGATGGATGGATGGATGGATAGAGTCGGGGTGTGGCATTTCCTAAGAAGACTAGAAAGACCGCCCAACAAAATGCCATCCAGAAAGGGGTCTGCCGAGGCAGGCTGCAGAATTAGGGGACTTTAATACATGTCTCCACTTAAATGCTGCTTCTTTGAGGCTATTTTGACAAAACCTGAGACTGGTTGTCCCTGGTCATATGACTAATGAAGGTTCTGATTAACAACCAAAGCCTCTCACCCACGAGACAGCTGTGAGGCACAGGAACGAGGATTAGTGCTGACCTCTAAGACCAGGACTTCTCCCCAACATCCCTGCACTCGCCAGTTAACACGTTAGGGATGTGCTTCCGGTGGGCAAATTTTGCTGGGCTGTGAGGTGTTGGAAAGGATACAGTGAACTGGGGAAGAGGAGAGAGGAGAGCGGCCTGGGCACGGCAATCTGCTCAGACAAGGCCCCTCCCATACCAGAGCCCATCTGAGAGAAGACTCCAAAGAGGCTGGAGGTATGCCTGTGGAGAGGCATACCCAGGTATCAGGGGGCTTGACTCCTGTGACCAGCTTTGTGCCCAGACGGCATGTCTACATTAGAGGGGGCAAACTCCTTAGCCCTGATCGGTAGCCATCCGTCCGTCCGTCCATGCAGCCATCCGACCATCCAGCCATCCATCCACCCACCCACCCATCCATTCACCATCTAACTAACAATTTTAATTTATTTATACATCAAGCTCTGTGCTATAGGGACTATTCTGGGATGGAGTCAGCAGAGACAGGCACATAAGCCCTAATATGATCACTACTTTAAGTATGAGTAAAGCGCCAGGGAGAAGAGAGAGGCTCTCGGGTCACCTGGTTGAACTGGGCTCAGCCTCATGGAGGAGGAGTTTCGAGCTGAGTTGTGAAAGATGATCCCACAGGGTGTGCTACGGCAGAGCGAACACTGAACAGGGGGCATCAGGATGCTCAGGTTTTTGTCCTGAGTCTGTGACCATGCCGCCTGGCAGGGGTGGGGAGGGGCTAAGTCGAGGCAAGAGATGTGCCCAAGGGGCTAAATATAAGGAGAAATCACCATCAGAGTCACGCAAGTGTAGGCTGAAAGGCCCCTAAGTCATGTGGCCTAGACCCTCTCTTCCCCACCCCTGCTCCCAGCCCTCCCAAACTCCCCCTCCAGCTTTGGGTTCTTAGTAAGTCACTTCACCAGCTAAGCTCCATTTCTTTATCCACAGGGCCTTGGACTAGACAGTGGTGGAAGGACAGCTCCCTCTTAAAGATCCCATGGTCAGTCCAGCCCAGAGCGGCATGTGAGCAGGCAGACAATGCCGGGGAGTCCCCGCTAGAGTCCCAACGAGCAGACAGAGCTCTCCTCAAGCCTTGAGCCAGAACCCAGGGCCTGGAATAAGTATTAGCTTTTCCTCTTCCCTCCCTGCCTCTCCCGGGTCCTGGTAGCTCCCATGCCTCTCCCCTCCACTTAGCATGGGAAGCAGAAGTCATCGCATCCCGTGCACAGTGGAGGGACTAGATTTCCAATAAGGTTTATGTGGGAAATGAGCTTTTTATACACCAGGCTGAGCAGTTCCACATTATAGCTGAAGGGAAAAGAGCCTGAAAAATCATTAACCTCTGTGACTGGATAAAGGAAGCTGAGCCACGAGAGGAGGGCCTTCCAGGGACTCAGTCTGCAAAATTACCAGCATGTGGGGGAATTTCTGGCCCCTCCTGTCCAGTAAGAAGAGGAAGTAGTTCCTCGGAGCAATGTATAGGGGTTGGACATCTTTTTTTTTTTTTTTTTTTAAGATTTTATTTATTGATTTGGCAGAGAGAGACACAGCGAGAGAGGGAACACAAGCAGGGGGAGTGGGAGGGGGAGAAGCAGGCTTCCCGCCAAGCAGGGAGCCCGAAGCAGGGCTCAATCTCAGGATCCTGGGATCTCGACCAGAGTCGAAGGCAGACACTAGACCGAGCCACCCAGGCGCCCCGGGCTTGGACAGCTTGTCACGGCTCCGCTGAGCTACTAGCCTTCTATCTGACTGATACTGAACAATCCATTTGGATGTTCCCTCAAGCGCCCCAAATTCAACTTGCCCTAAACAAGATACGCCATCCCTTACAACCCATTCCCTGTCCACCCTCACCGCCACTGGATCATCTTGTCTCCCAAGTGGAAACTACAGAGTGACGAGATGTTGCAGACAATTACCTTGAGTTGGTTCGGCACAACCCCCATTGCTGAAGCCCGGAGGCCTACCCCCTGGCCATTTCACGACGCCCCCGCCTCTCCATCTTTTCCTCCAGTGGCCTGGTTCTGGCTGTCATGCCCTCTTGCCCGGATCTTGCCTCCTTACTCATCCCCTTCTTCAGCCAGCTGTGTCCAAGACAACTAGAGTCACCACTACCGAGATTAGAAGAGAGAACTCTGCCCTGTCCTTAGAGTGGTCCATACGGCCCTCACAGGACTCCTCCTCCCTCTCCCTGAGAAGGAACCACGGTTCTGACTATTAGTAGGCTTTTGCATTTCTAGACACATCTCAGAATCAGATTCTAGGGTTCCAGAGAACAAATCTGGTTGGGGTTTTTACATCGAGATGTTTATTGACTTTCTAGATTAATCAGGG
>NW_026739902.1:0-33974 GCF_022355385.1 Mustela nigripes | reverse complement strand
GTTGGGTCTGTTCTGGGGACCAGAAATAAAGGAAGCTTTGAGGCCCCGGGAGGAGATCAGTTATTTGTGATGCTGAGGACAGGAAAAAATACCATGGGGAGTGCTTTCCACTTGACCTTCCAGCCTGCCTGAGCCCCAAGAGGCTGCTACCCCCTTTAGAATGCCCTGTGACTCATCTTTTGACCCTTCTGGTCCCCACTGTGCTCCCCGCTGGAGAGCTCAAGGGTACTTCCTGTCCTTACCATTCTCACTTGGAACTTCATCACAGGCTGCCTTGGGACATCTCTCATATTGTTCTTTTTAGCTTTTCCATGATGACTTTTCCCATGGGATGTTCAAAACTCTTTCCCATGGGATGTCTGATCTCCACTCCTTAGAGGAAAAGGAGCCCTGGGCACTGGGTGGCAGTCTGGGCATGCTGGGGGTGTGGCAATGATTGGGTCAGCCTGTTGCTTCCTGTCCTCTCCTACGAAGTTAAGATGTATGGTAACAGAAGATACTGATGATAGAAGAACTGCTTTTGTTTTGAGGAAGAAGAATTAGGCACTCTTTCAAAGATAATAGATTCAAAATTGTATTTTTCCTTAATTATTTGGACACTGCTTTAAACGTGAATTATCTCATTTTTGTAATCCTTTATGCCATTTTTCACAGTACACACTCATCAACCATAGGGAAAAATGGTGTTAACAGCATGAACATGGACACAGGTGTCCTTGGAAGGTGGGGGTAATGGTCCACAATGGCCAGAAGCTAGATATGTGTCATTTCCTCTCTGTCACTGCTCAAGTACTTTAACTACTCAGAGTATCTCGTCCTTGTTCTGCAGATGTGACAAGTTGTTTCATGCAACCTCCTGTTACTGTCCCTTGGCACCAAAAAATAACGCATTCAGCTATCATATTATTCATTGAATATTTACTGGAAACCTACCACTCGGTGCAAGCACTAGGCCGGAAGCCTAAGTACAAAGTCATGAAATGCAGCTACAGGGGCACCTGGGTGGCTCAGTCATTAAGTGTCTGCCTTTGGATCAGGTCATGATCCCAGGATCCTGGGATCGAGACCCACACTGGGCTCTTTGCTCGATGGGATGCCTGGTTTTCCCTCTCCCACTCCCCTTGCTTGTGCTCCCTCTCCCATTATGTCTCTGTCAAATAAATAAATAAAATCTTAAAAAAAAAAAAAGAATGAAGTGCGGTTACAGCCACAAGCAGTGGTCCTTCCACCAGGGGTGACAACTAGCTCCGTGACATGGGTCAAGTGTCCCAGAAATGCTGCAGGTGTAGAAGAGGCCTCAGAGTGGGCAGCCCGGGGGCTGAACAGAGCATATGACTTGGGTCCTGAAAAATGAGTTAGTGATCTTTTAGGAGATAAAAATATTGCAGGCACAGGGAATAGTTCCGGCGAAGGCAGGAAGGCCCGCAAGAACCTGGCATATATGGAGAATAGCAGACTGTTCTGCTGAATGGGCCTTCAGCCCCACTGTGTGAGGTGGTGTGTAAACCTGTGTGAGTGTGTGTGTTGGAGGGGATGATAAGGCTGGAGAGGTGGTCAAGAATCTTTTAGTTTTTAAGATTTTATCTATTTATTTGACAGAGAGAGAGAGAAAGATTAACAGCAAGAGAGGGAATACAAGCAGGGGGAGTGGGAGAGGGAGAAGCAGGCTTCCCGCTGAGCAGGGAGCCCAATGCAGGACTCAATCCCAGGACCCTGGGATCATGATCTAAGCTGAAGGCAGATGCTTAACCAGAGCCACCCAGGCACTCTGAGGTAGTAAAGAATCTTGATGCCATGCCTCATTTATATTTTATCTGGCAGCTAAGGGGAACACAGCTGAGGTTTTTCAACCTATGGAAATAAATGATTAGGGTTGGTTTTTGTCAGGTTGTTCTGGTGTAAAGAAAGAATTAGAGGGGTGTCAGTCCAGAGGCCAAGAAACCGGTCTCACCTCCACTTGCCTGCCAGTCTAGGCAAGAGAGCTATACAGGCCTGGACTCTGGCAGAGTGATGCTTCAGAGAAAAACAGGAGAGAGAATTGATCGGATTCGAGGGTCAGGGAGAAAGAGCAGGAAGGAGAAATTGGGGGGTGGGGGAGGGGAGAAGGAACACAGAGAGAGGGAGACTCTTAAGCAGGTTCCATGCCCAGCACGGAGCCCAATACAGGTTCCAATGGGGGGCTCAATCCCACGACCCTGAAATCATGACCGGAGCCAAAATCAAGAGTCCAACTCTTAAGGGACTGAGCCACCCCGGCACCCCGGGAAGGAGAATGTTTAAGCAACTCTAGGTAGGGTGTACTTACTGAAATGAGGAATTTCTGTTTTCTAATGCAGGTAGAGAGGGTAGACTTCCATTTGCACCATAAATAAAACAGCCATTCATGTTTCCAACTTGTTAACACCAGCATACTATGAACCCCTTTCCTTGAAAATCACATGGTATCAATTTCATGCCGGTGGCAAAGTGCCCTAGTTGACAGACATCCTGCAGTTGCTCAAATCTTTTCTCCTCCACATTCTTTCTTCCACAACAGATTCCCTCTACATCAGCCCCCCCTAGTACCACAAGACACCGAGAGGAGTTCAGACTGAGGGCAAGCATGGAGCCGTTCTGGGCTCTGGTGCAAGTCTGATTTCTATAAAAAGGCATTTAGAAAACAAGGAGCAATGTTGCCATTTTGCCTTTAATGGAAAAGTGGCTAGTGGTTACAGTAAAAAAAAATCATTTTATTAAAAAAAAATCTCTACCAACTTCTAGGCAATCACTGGGTTTTCAGAAATACATGTATACTCGAAAACCAATAGTCTGTATAAAAATAAACTTTGAATGTGCAATTAAAAAGGGAGGTGCTCTGTCCTTTTCAGCTGCACAAATGCACAGTAAAAAGGAGGCAAGTTGGTGTGAGATGGGTTTACCCCAGTGCAGAGGGGTATTTCACTTTGGAAGACAGAGCCTGTTTGAAGCGCCTCTTGAGGTCTTGCATGTTGGGAGAGCGCGGCCGGGGAATGATGGAGGCCCTCCTCCTCTCCCCGCTGAGGCTGTGCAGCTTGCTCACCTCTTTACAGAGATGCTGAAACACATCACAGACATCCTCATAGTTTTCACTGGTGGAAATTTCAAGGAACAGGCTGCCGAGTTCATTGGCCAGTTGAATGCCATCATGCGTTTGCACCTGATGGGCATGGAGAAGGTCTCCCTTGTTGCCCACGATAATGACAGGGGCCCTAGAGTCAGGGTGGACCTTCCGGATGTGGTGGTAAAGGGGGCAGATGGACTGGTAGCTGTCGTAGTCTGTGATGGAGTAGACCAGCAGAAAGCCCTCTGCCCACTGCACGCACTTGGACAGGGAATCAACTATTTGGATCAGGTTGTCTTGGACCTGAGAAAGATCAAAATGAGTCTGGATCAAGGAAGCCCTCAGTGGGAGAGGACTCAAAATAACATCAGAAAAATGCTTGTAAAAACGCATTCAAAAGAGAAATCTTAAATACAGTTTGTAGATGCTACCTAACTTCTGCAGGAGGAGGCTTTGGATGCAGGAAGAGCAAGCTCCCTGCCTGGGTTATTTTATGGCTGTTGCCAATGCATTATCCTTAAACCCCCGCTTGGCGGATATTCTGTGGCAAGCCCTGGCTGACTGCAGAATGACTTCACTGAGAACTTTCAAAGAAGAATGGCACAATCTTTAGGGAACTGAAAATAAAACTTTGAAAATAAGCCAAGATAAATATCTTGGCTCTCCCATCAAAAAACTAAGCTCTAAGACCCTACACGAATCCATTTCCCTTTCAGTTTGTAGAATCTCTTAATCTAACACCTATTTCCTCTCCCAGGGCCTGAGCGTTGATAAAGGAAAGAGGCTGCATGAGGCTGGCTGAGGACTTTGAGGGGTGAAGAGCCCAAGCTCTGGAGAGAGAGTCCTGGGTGTGAACCTCTGTCAACCTTTTCCAGCTACTTGACTGGCGGCAAGTTTCTTAATCTTTCTAAGACTTAAGTTGTCTCATGCATCAAACAGGAATAACAATGACAACACTTACCTTACAGGGCTATTAAGATTCAATACTACAATCCCAAGCACTTAGCATTGTGCCTGGCAGCTCTCACATCCATTCATCAAATATTTACTGAGACCTTACTCTGAACACAAGGCACTGTTATGGCGGCCGCCAGGAATGTACAGTAAATGCAACAGGCCCCCCACACCCACCCTTTCATGGAGTTTGCATAAATATCGTGTTAGGTAGACATAAGTGCTGCAGAGGAAAAATAGAGCAGAGCCATCTAATGACAGGACTGGACTCAAGGGGTGTGTGTGGAATGGATGCTCAGAGCCAGGTGTCATCTCCGTGTGTTGAATTGGATGACTCTGGTCTGGTCCCTGTCATTAGAGTAACAAAACAGAGCTATCAGCGGCGAGATGGTCAAAGTGATGCTTCAGTCGAGATCTGACTGGTACATGCCCAGTTAGTAAACAAGTATTTCAGTTTCTGTGCACCACACAGCCTCTGTCACGGTGACTCAACACTGCCACCGGGGCTCACAGGCAGCCACGGAGGGGTTGCAAACAGAAGAATGCAGCCACGTTCCAGGGAGACTTGATTTACGAGAGAGGACAAAGATTGGGTTTGGAGCTGACCTCTGGTCAAGATCGTGTCCATCACAATAAACATGAATCATATTATCTGATCTCCCAAGACTCACTTTAATCTTCCATCATAATAAGCAGGAGTTCCCAAGACGATGGTTTTAATGAAGAAAGGTTGATTGGTGTGGTTCTCTTCATATCCACCAACAATACTAAAGCCCCAACTTCCCAAGTAGCTTCTTCGTAAAACAATATCATGGCAGCTATGAAGGGCACTATCACAAACACAAAAGGTCAAGAAAAAATTAGTGGGGCGGCTTTTATAGCCTGTTCACCTTTGCTTCATTCCATACTTACCCTTATCGCTGCTGGGAAACAAAAAGGGGCTATTTTATTTCCTTCTGAACACATTATTCTGACAGCCCATTTTCCAGCACAGACTCAGTCCTACGTAGACTGGAATTTGTCCAACACTGTCCCGCCTTCTTTTCCCAAATGAACACACACACACACACAGCTAAACACACCTGGTTACAAGTCACACCACAGAAAGTCGTATAAAATGGTTCTGTGCCTGCGTTTTCTCTCTGCACTGTCAACAATGTCCTCAATTTGGATATCCATCTGTATCTACAGAGTTTGTATCTACAAAAAGGTGGTACACAAGGGATCTAGTCCTGCTAATCTCAGCACTCAGATGAAAGAAACATAGAAAATGTTCTCTCTTCTTCATCTATGTGAGGAGTTATTTGTTGTTTTTTTCTCCTTCACTTACAATGCACTCATTTTAAGGGAGATTGATTGACAAAATAGAGAACTCAATCTAGAAAACACTAATGAAAATCATCTTTCTTTCTCCATACAGCTTTTTTTTTTTTTTTACTTTTTTTTAACCAGGGACTCTGAAATGCTTCAGTTAAAATGCCACTGTCAGTTGGTAAATGTGACATCAGAACTCAATTAATAAAAACTTAAAAATAGAAGAAAACCCCACCTAAGGGATACAGAAAAAAATATCTCCTTGTAAGATCGAAGTATTTTTCATTTTTAGATGAAACTGGACCTAGTCATCTAAGGTAAGGTTTCCTGTTTTTAATCTATTAAAAAGACTTCTTAATAAAGCCAATTCTGTAAGCAATATATGAAATGTTAGAACTTTTAATCTGGTCCAGTTTCTTAGCTCACCAATAAGAAAGGACTTTTAAAAAGTCTTCTGGCATAGAGCAGGGTCCCAGGGTCCCCTGGTATTTTAGAGACGATATAGGTTATTTTCATTATTCTGAATCTTCTGCAAAAAACAAACAACAAAACAGCACAACACAAAACAAATAATTGTTTTGTCTGGTACACCACCAGCCAACTGCAGAGAAAGACCCTCCCTTTTGAGAAAGAGCAGAGCTGCTACCCTGTGTGTTGTGCGACCTGCTGGAAAGAGCCGCCGGTACCCACAGAGCAGTGGCCCTCCCAATACCTGGTTGTGTATACCTGTCTGCACACAACACATGAACCCCAGGAGTCCACAGAATAGTGACCTTGGACTGATAGACACTCTTTCAATACAGGCAGACCCCCCCAAATAGATTTCATTATCCCGTGTACTGTTCATCTGAAATATCATTGTTCTTCGTGATTCACCTGAAAATGCTCCAAACACAAGCGGTAAAGAGCTGACTGCAGAGCTGGCCCGGAACACCAGGTAACAAGAACTAAAGGAGCGCCAGCATGGCCTGGCCACCAGCAGTGGTGTGTGCACGCTCAGCCCCTGCGCAGCCGAGGAGACCACTTCTCCCCCACTGGTGTGGGACCAGGCCTTTCTGACATGCTGGGTTTCAAGTGACACGTCAGTATATCAGGCTGAGTACTCAAGAGGATAAATGAGTTCCCTCTGCTGGCTGAGCCCTCACCATTAGGTAGAACGGCCATGGTTTCATAGCAACCATTCCAATCTATGCCTACAGGGCCCTGAGATACGAATTCTGTTACTGTTTCAGGCCTTTTTGGTCTTTTTCACTACCACAAGGACAAGTCAGTAAGTTAGATGATAGACAAATGAATTCCATTCATCCTGGTTTTTTCTGCTATTCTTTACGTGAAAGTACTTTTAATATATATATATATATATATATATATATATATATATGAAGTATATATATATATAAAGTGATATATATATATCACATAGCACTATACAAATGCTAGTTATTACAAATTACATCCAAATGAAGCTAGATGTCTCAGAAACTGGCATTCTTATTGTTTATTTTTATTTAAAAAAAATCAGTCATTTTCCTACTTGGCTCAGAATCAGAATGTTTCATCATAGTTCAGTTTTAGGATTCCTCTAAAGTGATCTAGAAACAAAGACAGTAATACACATTCTTCCAACTTCAATACCGAAGTATATACAACACTCATCAGTAGCTGAAACACTTTCATGACCAGACAATGACCAACTACAGAATGTCCTGTGGGTTACATTCCCGAAGGTGGTGAGAAGACCTACTCTCGGACACCAGTGGTTTGGCTGAAAGAGTCTCTCATGTCCAATAAAAACTGAGTTCTAACATCCTTCTTTTTTAGAGAGAGTTAACAAGATTAAGAAAGGGGTTTTAGAAAAGCTTCTCAAAAGGCCCCACACTTTGACCTGTTTTTTTCTGGTGAAAAATGCACACGAAGTCTAAGCATGTACACGTGTGGTAAATGACAGCTTTTCTAAAGCAAGAGCATGAACATCCAAATCTCATGGCTGGTCCACTTGAGAACCTTCTTAATAGTCATGGACAGAATGGCTTTATTCATTTTTATAAACAGATACACCAAGTCTTTTTAGCTTAGTTCTTACTATTAAATTTACCTTTAATAAGGTAAATGGTTTATTTTTTAAGAATGTTTTAATTTTTAAAAAATTTAAAAAAAAAATCTTTTTTACAAACTCATGGCCTGGAGATCAAGACCTGAGCTGAGATCCAGAGTTGGATGCTTAACCAACTGAGCCACCTAGGTGCCCCTTAAATTTATCTTTTAAAATATAATAACCTAAGAAAAAAAATACCCTTTTCTTCTATAACTTGATATGCCATTGCCACTTTCATCTGTGACAAGGACCTTCCCCCCTCACACCCTGGACGAATGAATTTACTGTGTTCCATACTGAGAAATGTTGTCACTACGATTATTCCATGAAACTGCTGAAACGCTGTCAGTACCTTGGAAGCCCAAGCCACATGACCCACGACGGGGACCAGCTGGAGTCCTACTCATTCTCGCTGAAGGTGCCTGGCTGCTCTTCGGTAGCCTGGGCTGCCTCCTCGACAATATGGACCTCAAATGCCTTCAGGACAACAGCAGGGGACACGGCACTGGCTTTTAGCATAGCCATGGCCTCACTGTGACTTCAATTGGTCAAATCAATGCCATTGATATTCAGCAATATATCACCTGTCCAAAGGAATAAACAAGAAAATGAGATGAGCTACCAAGTCATTATCTTCCCTATACATCCTGTTACTTGTAATTTTTTCACATCTCTGTCATTCTTACAATATCAAGGGAAAAATCCAATTCATGGAAAATATTCCAAAACAACTCAAAACTTTAAGATAATTTCATCATATATAGGAAAAAATGTGGCTTGAGGCACTGTGATTCAACTGGAAGTCCAAGTTATTAGACCTCGTTTTGCTAATGTGCAGGACCTAGCATGTTCATTTCTCTTCTTTGGGCTTCAGTGATTTCTATAGTTCTTTCCTGCTCAAAAATTATTTGATCTTTTGCTCTTAGAAATGAATTTTTAACATATCCTGTTTTAGAGTTACACAGTTTTATCGATAAAGATAGTCCTACAGAGTTTGCTCAGTGTGAATGTATCGGAATACTTAAAGAGAAGAGATCCTTGGGTCTACACAAAGAAATGAAACTTGTGATTTGAGCATCTTTTGCTTAAGGAAGAAAAAAAAGTGCTTGTTGCCCTGCCAAGTAATATAATAATAATTTTAAAAAAGGGCAATGAGGATTATATAAAAGGTTAGGAAGGAAAAGATGAGTGTTCTATTTTTTAGAGGGTTTTTTCCAACATAAAATAATGCAATGATCTAAATAAACATTAGAAAATAATGGAAAGTGTGCCTGGGTGGCTCAGTGGGTTAAAGCCTCTGCCTGCAGCTCAGGTCATGATCCCAGGTCCTAGGATCGGGCTCTGCTCAGCCGGAAGCCTGCTTCCCCCCCAACCCCTCGCCTCTCTGCCTACTTGTAATCTCTATCTGTGAAATAAATAAATAAAATCTTTTTTAAAAAATAATGGAAACATCATCAAACTGCAGCAATTTTCCTTCCCATTAGGCATTTTTCTAACCTTAGAGAGAGGTTTTACACTTATATATGAAGGGACATTTTAAAATATTTTTTAAAAGATTTTATTTATTTATTTGATAGAGAGAGATCACAAGTAGATGGAGAGGCAGGTAGAGAGAGAGAGAGATGGAAGCAGGCTCCCTGCTGAGCAGAGAGCCCAATGCGGGACTCAATCCCAGGACCTTGAGATCATGACCTGAGCCGAAGGCAGCAGCTTAACCCACTGAGCCACCCAGGTGCCCTAAAATATTTTTTAAAAATCATATTTAATAGAAAATTTGGGGAATATTTGTTACTTTTTTCAAACATGAGTTGCATGCAGGGAGAAGATGGGAGGAGTTTCACTGTTCCCAGCCCTCCCTATCTTACCTCTCTTGATGTGGCCATCACGTGCCAGACAGCCATGAGCTGGCACACTGGTTACAAAGATGGGCAGTTCACCACTCTTGCTTCCTCTGCCCCCCGCCACTGTCATTCCCAGGGACCCATGTGGTTCCTTCTTTACGGTAATGTGTTTTTCTTGGCATGTAACACACTGGGTAAGATCCTAACACAGGAGAAGAAAATTCATTGCAAAATAAATAATACATAGCTGAAGTAAAGTAAGGAAACTGAAGGAAAAAATACCATGGCAATGATAAAGTCACTGTTAAAATCAATTACTGTAGAAATAATACACAGTTCTTCATGGTACAAACATGACACCGAACACTGGGGATCACAATGTCAGACTTTGGACGGCTGTATTTTTATATGACTATGTATGGAACAGAAAAAACTCAGGACTGTTGACATATGGAAGTCAAAATAGGGCCAATTCTACAAAAGTAAATAATGCATTTGAGTTTTAAGATTCTGAAGACAAGCTAATTAATTTTATTTCTCTCTCTCTCCTCTATTCTTTGAAAGAAATGTTGACAGAATAGTACAAAAGTAAAGTGCGGATTTTGTTAACTGCCAGAAAAAAGCTATAGATCTATCTTCTGTTTCTTACTCATGAGAATGCTCGGTCATGAAATGGGTGCAAACTCATCTTCACAACCTTCACGGAAAGCTATAAGGATATGAAATAACTGAATTTTTGAAAAAGTTAAGGAAGAGAAAAAATTTCAAACAAACTGTCTTCTCAGGAAAAAGCAATTTTTACCGATATTGATTGTTTCTATTTATTACCGATATTTATTGACACTCCTAGAAGAAAAGCAAAATTTAAAACATCACCTTTTTAAAATTAGAATGCTATAAAAAACAAGGTGTACCTATGCAATATTAATATTAATATAGCAATAGTAACTAACATTTATTGAAGATTTACTATGTGTAAAGCAAATGGCTTCACATGTATTATTTCATTTTAATGGTTTCATTAAATTTCATTACAATGGTCCTGAGTGTAAATCCTATGGTTGGTCCCATTTTATAAACAAGGGAATAGCCTTATTAGAAAGGTCATGTAATTTGCTCCAAATTATATTGCTATGCATGATCACACTGGGATTTGAAGTGATTCAAGTTAAAAAAAATACACATATACACACTTAGTGTATATACATAAACATGTATTCATATGTAGTTGTGTATGTTCATACAGCATGATGCTATATGCATCCACACTACAAGGGTGCTATCCCATTAAGTGTAATAATGGAAGCTGATATCTCAAAAGGTTCCTTAACGCATATACTATAAGAGCATACTGTAGATAACAAGATAACTATTACCACGACTAACAATATCAACAGTAGAACTAGATGAAGTATTTTGCTAGAACTGTAACATTTCCTTTAGTGACACTGCTTCAGAGCGGACAGGTACGACGTGTCAGTCAAGCCCTGCACCGGCAGGGGTGTCTGCTCTTCTCTGCTCCTGAAACCCACACTCTGAAATTTTCTTGAGGGCAGTACTTAGAGTTCCTTGAATTTTGACCTCATAGAAAACCTGTAAAGGTCTACAGGTGGTATCGTAGCATATGACATCTATGTTCTCATCCTTCAAAACTGGGCAAGACCCACGTTATTATGAAGACAATCCAGGTAAACTCAGCTGGGAGCATACTGACTTCAACGCTTGTGTCTGTCAGGTTTTGAGTCAATCAGAGGTGGTTGTTTTATTCCTCGATATGGCTGAGATGTATGCATTTTAGCCAAACTTCACAGATTACTCTTGGTATACTTCATGGAAACTTCTAAGGGCTTAACACTGTATGAATGTTTCCAAGCAGCTACGCAGAGGCTTAGTAATAGAATAATGTGTGCTTTAATTTTTAACAATGATTATCCTCTGAACAGGTTGTTTTGATGAATTTGTATTTGTTTTCCCTAGGAGATCGTTATTTTTTTAAATTAGGATTTGACATCACAAATGCTGTATGTTAATGGTAAATTGCTAAATTAATGCTTAAAATTACATTTCATGTGGCTGTTCTAACAATCAGGTTTACAGAGCACCTAGAGTAAGAATTCAGCATTGCTATTTAAAACACCACCACTTAAAATTAAGGAATAGAAACTAGTAAAAAGAAAAATATATGTGCCCAAAACAAACAAAAGGACATAAATAGTCCTCTATATGGATGCTGAAATGGTTAAGTAGTTCTTAAAACAGTCTTAAAATTGTAGTGTTGTCTTTGAGCACCCATATTTCAACTTTCTGTAGAATTCATGGATTCAGTTACCAACTTTTGCCTTAATTATGATACTTTAGGAATATGTATATATATGTAACTTGTAAAGCAAGGACCAGCGATATGAACAACTCCTAATCAAATTCCTTTTCGAAACAATAACTGCTTTTCGTAGTCATCATTGTGAAAGCAAAATTATCGGTTCCCTTCACACATTTTGTTTTCTGTTCAAAAATAAGAATAAGTTTGTGCTTATAATTTCTTAAAAGTTTTAACTGACCAAAGACCAGTGACAAGTCTATACTTCAGCTCAGAATACCAGATAAACCTGATGGGCCAAAAATACTTGTGCCTTTAAATGATGCTTTCTTGGGCTCCTGTGACATTACAGAGTTATTCTCTCAAATTGTACTTACATTAAGAAGCCACTTTAAGCTAAACATGTGTTTCTCAAGTCATTCTCCTTAAGTAAAATTAAATTGCTTTGCTAAATAAAAACTTATTTACTGGTCTACTTAAAAACTATAGGAAGTAAAAACAAACAGACAAAAAACTATAGGAAGTTTCCTATGTGTGATTTTCACACAGTTGGTAAATAGCATCGTTTTAAAAATTCTGGCCTATCACATGTTGAGTTCTGATGAAAGATCAAATGAAGTAAATAATACTGAGAACACACTAAAGTGCCACTGTTTTTTGATTTCTACTGATTTCTGCATCTAAAGTGAGACAGCATCAGAATTTTTGGCACAGATAAATGACCTAGGAATATATTTTAAAAGCGCTGAAATATGAAAGATGCAGCAAAAAGCTCAACATACGGGAATTTAAAATGATCTAGGGTAGTATTCCTATAAACTGTAACATAGAAATAATTGCTTTATGTGTTTTGCATGTACCTATCAGAAAGTATGATTTATGCTTCATATTCACATAGAGAATTCTGTTGTTGTAGGCAACCTGCCCAACCGCTAAGTATGGACTTGTTGGTCATTGTCTTTTTTTCAGATACATAACCACCTGTTACAACTGAATGAGCAAACCAAGATAAATCCCACTTTCAAGCAGGACAAAACAAAGAAGTCTTTCTAGAAGATCAAACACTTCTCATCAATCTGGCAGAGGGACCTTCTTACTAAGAAACCACCCCTACTGGCTGAGGAACAGACTGTACAGGGACTCTCAAGGTAGCCAAACACACATTCCACACCCCCAAACACCTTGTGTTCACCTTTTCCAACAGAGTAACAGCCCTCATTTAAATCTTACCAGTTTGTCACAAGGATTCCCTGAGGGCAGTTGAATGAAAACATGCAAACTCGAGGCCTCACCTTGTGTGAGCTGGGTCTGTTGTGGTACAGCGGCTGTGCATGGTGCTGGCTGCTACCCTGAGCTCCTGTGTCCTGGACAGGGTTACCAGGCTGGGATTTCCCCGGCCTAGCAATTGTTAAATCCACCCTCTCGCCACTAGCCTGGAGAAAACACACATATATAACCACCAGTCATTAATGATGCTTCTCACTTAAAAAAATTATAGGGAGGGTAATTTTCTTTTTTTTTAAGATTTTATTTATTTATTTGACAGAGAGAGAGATCACAAATAGGCAGAGAGACAGACAGAGAGATGAGGAGAAGCAGGCTCCCTGCTGAGCAGAGAGCCCCATGCGGGACTCCATCCCAGGACCCTGGGATCATGACCTGAGCCAAAGGTAGAGGCCCAACCCACTGAGCCACCCAGGTGCCCCTAGGGAGGGTCATTTTCAATGCACTTATCATCGCTGTATCAGAGCCTCACCTGAGTGGGGACTGCAGGCCCCTGCTGGGGGTGGGGCAGATGAGGGAGTTCATTTCGGGAGCTAATACTTTAAAACTTCTGCAGGTAAAAGAGCCACACACAGACCTCTTGGGTAAGCCTTCCCTAACCCTGGAAAGGACATAACCAAAGCAAAGCCTGGGTTCTGATCTCCCCATGATTTCTTGAAGGGTAACTGTCTTTTTATACTTCCCTCCCCTGCAAAACTGGCCTTGGCACTGAGAGAAAGAGAGCAAAGAAGATTAAAGGACGAACCGATTCCAAACTGGATTACAATCCTTTGTGATTTCTGAAATAAATTCCAAGATGGCTACTTTGAGAGTGATAATCAATGAAACTACGTGTAGCTCTGTTTCCACACACTACAGCTTCAAATCGAAAATAGGGATAAGCTTAAACAGTCCTGAAAAGAATGATAACAAAGGTCCTGTAAAACAGGATTAGTATTTATATACATTACAAATTGTGTGCGTATATATGCCATATGTGCACTCACACATAAATGTAATTTTAGAGGTGATGACAACCACGTTAAATTTAGAGGTCCATTATCTGTATTTATAGATCTAGATCTGAAACACAGATTCACATCTATTATACTTTTTAAAGCTATTTTATCTTTGCTTTTAACGTACAGGCCTGGTCTACTTGATGCTGATTCTTGGTCATGACTACAACTTTCCAAGTTTACTATCATTTCTATGGGAAAATTTGACAGCCTGCTTTCAAGAAGCTGTGCTGGAAAGTAGAACCCTCCTCTCCCATGACTGCAGTCAGTAATGTTAAGAAAGCACTCCAGTTTCAGTTCTCAAGTTGGAAAAGGAGTGAAAACAATAATTTTTTAAAAAGATTTTATTTATTTGAGAGCGAAAGTGAGAGAGCAGGGTGGAGGGGCAAAGGGAGAGGGAGAAGCTGACTCCTCGCAGAGCAGAGAGCCCGATGTAGGATCTGAGCCGAAGGCAGATGCTGAACCGTGGAGCCAAAACATTAAGATGTTTTTCACAAAGAAACAACTTGAGCAATATATTATATTTGGTATCATATATAAGTATCTGTATCCAATTTTTTTAAACATCTAGTCTGGGACAAGAGATCAATGCCTGAATCTCCCTCCTAATGCAAGATGGCTACGGGTGTGTGTGTTCCCATAGTTATAATGAACCAAACATTTGTGAAAAAGAGTAACTTAAATGGGATTTGAATTTGGGTTTTCTTACACAGTAGCTTAAATCTTCATTGTTACTCAATTCTGTTTACTATACACATTTCTCAGTGACTATCAACCTACCTTAATTCCTGATGCTTGATTATGTTACTGCTTGGTTTCCTTTATGTCAGAGTGCTTTCTTGTGCTTACTTAAAACAAAACAAAACAAAACACCATACACATCTTTGTTTCACCCCTATCACTGTAGGAGATACACATATCATTAAATGCTCCGGTAGGTTATAGAACCAGAAGGTCTGCTCTGGATGATTTTCTACTTTTCTATCTTATTTTTTTTTTTAATTTTAAAGCTGTTTTCTTTTTTTAAAGATTTATTCATTTATTTATTTATTTGACAGAAAGCAAGAGAAGGAACACAAGCAGGGTGAGTGGGAGAGGGAGAAGCAGATTCCTGGCTGAGCAGAGAGCCCCGATGTGAGACTGGATGCCAGAACCCTGGGATCATGCCTGAGCTGAAGGCAGATGCTTAATGACTGAGCCACCCAGGTGCCCCTCTACTTTACCTATTTTAATGCTCTTATTGAAAATTTTTTTTCTCTAATAATAACCATCTTTACTTCACAGGGCTACTGTAAGAACACAAGTTATGATGTGTTTGAAATGCTCTGAATGCTTTATAAAAAAGGCACTACAGAGATAATGAGTTCTTCTCAATAAAAGTTGACTTTCCCCACTTGTATGGAGCTGAAGCAGAGAGTGAACATTACAAGAGCAGAGAAGTCAAAACTTTGGAACCACAGCTCCTTCAAGCTTTGCTTGTCTCACCAGTTAAATGTGGACATAAATGTGTTTTTTATGTCTGGGCTTAGGTGGAGCCCATGGAGCAAATGAAAAACCCATGTGAAAATATAGAGCCTTCACTCTATAAAGAGCAAGGCTAAATGTTCACAGGGATACAGTTTTCCAGACAGGATTTTATCTGTAATGATAAAATAATCTCTTGTGCATTTGGAAGGATTTGGGGAGCCATGTTTGATTTCCCCATGAAATATCAAATATCCCTCAGGTTCTCATGTTATGAAAACATCGACATAAAGGCTGAGCACGTGGAATGAATATCCGCGTGTACCTGAATGATCTGGGCGGCAAGCTCAGGGGTTCCGAGCTTCAGGTCGTGTCCATTTATGGCGAGCACTCGGTCATTGCTGCTCAGCCTTCCATCCTGTGCAGCTAGCCAGGCCCTCTTCCAACAGATCAAGGATAAAAACTCCTGGCTCATCGGTCCTTCGAATGAATTTAATGCCAAGTTGTTCACCAGAGTCCTGTTTGTGAAGGACCACGTGGAAGACCTCTTCCCGGGAAGAGCTACAGTTGAAGTGGCTGTAGGTCCGGCCCCCAAAGCACCGCTCTCGCAGCACGGTCAGGTGCAGCGTGGTCCAGGGCTGGCAAAGGGCGGCTCTGGCATAGTTGTGAGACACATTGCTGGTGTTACAGTTGTTGACCTGGAAGAAAAGAATTATGACCGAGGTGGGACAATCTTTTATCCTCTCAACTGGTAAACATTTATATGCCATTTCCAAAAGAAACTGACTTTGGAAAATGATATACAGTCATTATTTACAAAGAAAAGCCCTGAAGATGTTTTAAAATGCACAGTTCCTAAGCTTCACTCACAATGACTAGCACGAAGTAGAGAATGGCAGTTAGGATCTCAGGCTTCAGCGAGGGTGCTGAATCAGAGTCCCTGGTCCTGCCAGTAGCGGGATGTCTGAGTGTGTCCCCCTGAGTGGTGAGATGAATTTACTCTCTGCTTCACGGGACCAGGAGGAGAATGCAGAGACAGCAGCAGCATGTGGCAAGTGCCAACAAAATACTAGTTCTAGTAGAACAGAAACTGAAGATCTACTGGATTGATGTGGCTTTTCCAAATGAAAAACACTTACGCTGGAAAAAATACACCAAGTTTTAATCTAAGAAAAGGGACACAGTCCAGATACACAATCTGATCTCAGATCAGTCATTTTTACTTTAAAGAAATGCAGGTAATTACAGTTTCACTCTGTTTAGCACTCAAGTGTAACATCTATCTAATACAACAAGCTTAACTCAGTACTCACAGAACATTTATTTACTAAACCTTATGGCCCTGAAAGGAGTATAGTGACTGATCCTGGGACAGGAACAGGACTAAGAAAATACACCCAGCTTCAGTTATTCACCTAGTCAGAGGAAGAGGTTGGCACAATTCTGAGTATTTATCACAATTAGATTTCCTCTCCTCATCAGTCTGCACCAACAGCAAGCAGAAATGGACATTCTCTTGGATGCGTTATGTGGCACAGGCTGTGGGTTAGGTGCTTTTGATTACCCAAACCCTTCAATCTTTTTCACGTGAGTCTATCTTAAGGAAAGCCTTCCCCCTTCCCACTCATCTCGGGATGACAGTTTTGAGCACCACTAACTTGAATTTTATTGATTCGGGCCTGTGGACATCTTTTAAAATTCAGGCATCAAATGCCATAGATCTCACACATAAACTTGCTCTTCTCCCAACTTTGCAACATCTGTGCATTTGGTTGCCATCCAAATCCTTGATGAAAAAGTTGAGTAACATAGGGTCAAGAACAGAACTTTAAGGCAGCTTCTAAAAAACCAGCCTGACGTGGATTTGTTAGTCAAAGCTCATCATTTCTGGTTATTCAGCTAAAAAGCCACTTATCTCTAGGTTCTTATTTTTCCGTCTTAAATTCACATCTATCACAAATGACTTTACAAACATCTGGCTGGAATCCAGCGCTAGCCACGTGCGAGTATGTAGCCTCACACCATCTTCGTGATGTGGATTGTGGAATATCCTACAATCAGAGATTTTCCCTTCACAAATGTGTGGTTGTCAGTGAAACACAGAGAAAGCAGAGACCAAATAAAATACTGTTGCTAGATGTTGTAGAAATAGCACCAGAAGAGTAAACTTTACCACATCTTTAGCTAAACATATTTCATACCAATGCAGTCAAGACACAACTGCAATTATTTTCCTTCAAAACCAAAAGTGAATAAATCACTGATGACTCAGATTGCACTGTAAATTCGTACTCTTAATCATGTTCTGAAATTTGTATTATTTTTAATAGTAATATTGATGTAATCTCTTACACTATTTTATTCTTCAAACTGCTCAAAATGCTGCACTGTGAAAGGCCCTGAGGGTATATGGTTCTCCTTTTCAAATAGGTTATTTAATAGAATAACATGGATGTGTGGGTATATATATAAAACATACACACACACATACGCACATATATAATCAGTGTGGGGAAACCAAAGCCACACACTGTTACTACATCTAGTTTGCTAAACTAAAAACACAGGCTAGCTAGCCCTTTGGTCTGTAAATAAACGATCTTAACGACTCTAAGGTCTTTTCAAATTGGCTCACGGTATTATTTATGCAGCTCACAAAAAGTGGAAGATAACCAGGTAGTAAAAATATACTAAGGAGCCTTCTTTCCAAGTGTTTCCTTTTGAATGGCCATAAATACTACTCTGTATTTGGGCAAGTAGTGTGGCTTTACTTATTGGCTCCAGCATACCAGCCAAGGCCAATGAGAAGCCAGGCCCACAAGAGGAAAGACCCTTTGTGATTTCAATAATCAGGTTATGTGCTCATATTTTTTGTATCAATTTGAAATCATTAAACTGCATTTAAGATTGCCATTATTAGGGTTATTAATATGTATGCTTCCATAAACAATAATAATGCACTGGAATGTCTACAATGCTGATTTAAAGCTTTGAGTTATTTCCCCAAATTATAGCCAGTATTTCAGATAATTAGATTTTTATTTGAGGTATACAGATTCAGTTATGTTATTAAACAATTCTCCAAAGCAGACCAGTAAAACTGTAGATGAAATATATTAGCAAACAAAACCCTATAGCAAACAAAACTATATATTAAATATATTTTATACATTTTTATATTTTTTGCTAATATATTAGCAAACTATATGTTAAATACATTAGTAAATCTGAGGTTACAGATTTAACCTCAATTATACTCAAAGAAATGCAAATAAGAACAAAGCATTTGTTTTTACCTTTAAAATTTAGAAAAAGCATGAGAAATATGTAAAATGAAAATATGTAAAAAATATGAAATATGTAAAATATGTAAAAAGAAAAATATGTAAAAAATTTAATATCCAAAGCTGGCACACTGCTGGTAGCAAAGAGCAAAAGATGAAAATAAATGTATACTCAATTATAGCTAGAAAGGCCAGAAGTGGAGAAGTAAAGAACACTGTGTAAGCTGCAGAAAAGGGCAATCTGGCTCTTTTGCTTTTGGCCACAAAGGTGTCAAAATGTCAAAACCAGCTACAAGAGTTCCTCCACGGAGAATCAGTTTAGGAGCTGGGGTAGAAGGAATACAGGGTAAGGTGTCCAGAGAGCTGTGCCAACCTCATGCAACCAGAGTACTACTAATATCATAAAAGGACAGCAAACACAGGAATGCGGTAAATAGCTAGCTATGGTAGGATCAGAAACTGGATTTTACATAAGCTGGATTAGTTATGCTTCCTGTATTCTCCTATTGCCTCTCCGGATTTAGTCAAGGACAAAACACTGGAAGTTCAGTCTGTGTCAGCCAGGCCAAGTGCAATGAAGGAGGGGTTTTGGGCCCAAGTGTCGAAGTGGAAATCACAAACTACAAGAGGCAGAATACGGATGGGCGTGGAAACCAAAGCCAGGAACCCCCAGTGGAAAGGTCAATCCTTGCTGCTCTTGGAGCCTAGTTTGTCTGTCTTCCCCTCTGGACATTTCTCTTGAAGAACTAAAAATCCTAGAGGTTCTAAGTTTTGTTTTAATGAAGAAGACAGCTATTCCCAACATGATATCATAACCAAATCCACTCTTTTATTGACGCAGCAATGGGTCCTGGGTACCGACTCCAGGCACAGCTCTGTGAGAAGCCTGTCCCATAGTATGTACTAATGGCGGCTGCCATCCCCAAAGGAAGACACTGCATTTGAATAACTCTCTGTGACCAATTATGCATTCAGTGGTGAAGAGAAGGAATGTCTTCAGCACTTAGTGTGAGAAGAGGTCTGAATGGGTGAAAATGGCAGGGCAGGGCTTTCTGGATGAAGGTGGGGAAGCTGTAGCACAATGGGGACAGGCTGGAACGTGGAGGGAAGCAAGGAGACTGCTATGTCTGGCTTTTCTGCTACATTATACATTCTATGAGGGCAGGGCTTGCTTTTTGCTCTTAACTATACCCTCAGCTCTGACCACCATGCCTATGATGTTTCAGTAATACACCGATGGCTACAGCTGAAAGAAAAAGCAAGGGTGAAGGCTGAGGGGACAGGTTGTGTAAGAGTCCACAGAGGACCCGGACTGTTAGATTAATCAGTATGGACTTGATTCTCTGGTCCACCTTCCCAGGGAAAGCACAGTCACAGATGAATTAACCTGACAATGGTCGTACCGGATTTCAGAGCAGAGTAGGAAGGCGGGGTATTGATTCTACTGGGTTAGACGTGAAGCAGTGAAGGCACAGACCAGAGAGGTGGCAGGGAAAAGGGAAGGGGTGAATACCTACAGACCGTGGGGAAGGACCGAGCAGTGAAATCGAGGAGGCAAGAGTCCTTGAGCTTGGGTTCCTAGAAGACATCTTTTCTCATTCATGCCTATTTCTTCTCTCCTAAATATCCATTCTTTTAGCTTCAAGTACCACTTACACTCATATGGGTCATATATCCAGGTCAATTTTCACATACACTCTAGAATTCACATGAACTGTGGAATTCTGGCCATCTCATGCTCATCAGTATGCCCTCTAACACAATATCATCTTGCCTGAAGCTAGTTCATTAGTTGGAGTAGCTCTTTATCTTTAAAGAGAAGAGGGAGAGGGTAGCACCAAGGATTAGTGCAGAGTCAGGCTGTTTGTGGACGAGAGTGCATTTGAGAGCCAACAAGAGGTGGTCATGATTTCCGAATTCTATCTTAAATTCAATGGTATAAGTTTTAAGTAACTTGTGCTGTGTGACCTGTCTTTTCTAGATTATAGTAATCCGTGTAGAGAAGGATGAATCAGACAACGAAGGTCACTGATGGATGGTACCCTGGGACTAGGGATACAGACAATGGGACAAGAGAATTTAGCAGTGAAGGTTGCCCCAAAATAGCCAACCATGGAGTACAAGCCAGGAGGAATCCAGCTGGCCTGGAGAGCCACGCACTGAGGCACATGTGGGATCAAATTTAAGATAGGGGGTAAAAACACATTCCATGTGTTTGGGGGAAATCAGAGAAATTACAGATAAATTCTGATTTGTTTTGCATAAAAAAACAGTAAAACTTATCTTTTTATAAGTCAGATTCCACAGTACCATAATTTCCTAAGTTTTAAATTGATGAATAAGAGCAAAAAAAAAAGAGGCAAGTTAACAAAATAATTTAAAAAATTGATACCTGAAGAATTTGGTCTCCAGTAAAAAGTCTTCCATCTTTGGCGATCACCCCATCCCAATAGACTTCCTGGATAACAATGTTGATCAGTGGCATTTCATTGCTGCCACAATGCTAATTCCTAGCATTGTGGAATATAAGGATTAGACCGGTGAATTTCAATTGTAGTAATTTCAACTTCCGGTAAGCTAACTGGCTGTTGCATAGCTGCCAAGTTAAAAATGAGAGAGAGAAAAATAGGTGGAAAGAAAAAACGTTTTATATTTTTATTATCTTCAGGTAAGTAAGTTATCGTCTATCATTAATGATGACCTTATGTTAATAGATGATTAATAACAAAGCAATACCACGGGATAAGAAAAATAGAATGACAAAAACACCAATAGGTAAGATTAGCAAAACACCTCCTCTTCGAAAGGTGATCAGTAAATGATCAACAAATAACTACTATGCATCAGATCACTAGGGACCACACAATGATCTGATAAAGAAATATACAGAAAATATCATCTTGTCCTAATTGATCAGAGAAAGTTTGACCCATGAAACAGCTGTAAACAGTGCAAGGCAGTACATATGAAATAAAAAAGACAAACTCTGTGACATACAATCACCATAGTGGTTGACAAAGTAACCACATTAAGCAAGAAGAGGAGGGTCTTGATCTGAGCAGTAGGAGATAGAAGAATTGTTATAGCCATGGCTGGGAAAACTGGGATTTGTAGAAAAATTGGAATTTTCATAAGAGATAAACCTATTTAAAAGTAAGACAAAGGGCCAACTACTAAGATATGCCCAAGATCTATGACTAGAGGTTTTCTGCCTTTTTCCTGGTGGGTCATGTAGACAGATCAGTGGCTGCTACCAGAGGACAGCAATAGTCAGACACATGGCCTTGGGATTCAGATACATACCTAGCCATTTCGTGGCTCTCAGACTTTGACCAATGACTCCCTGACTAAGTTTCCTCATCATTAAAAAAAAGCCAGTATTGGTACAAGCATTTAATAAGTTAATATATGTAAAATGCTTGGCACAGTGCTGACACAGAATAAGCACTTAGGCTGAGGTATTATTTCTGTTCTTCTTGATGCTGTGGATTTCTTAGTCAAGACGCAACAGACTTCAAAACAAACAAACAAAAGAAGCCTGCTGATGACCAGTGAATTTGTGGACTACAACAGAAGAGGGGGAGGGGGAAGGATAAGCCTCAAGGTAAGACTCGCTTTCTGTTTCTAAACTGTGAACTGTTAGACTTGGACACTTAAAGGGTGAATATGTGATATGTGAAGCATATCTCAGTAAAATTATTTGTTGAAGAGAAAAACAACAACAATAACACCCCATGTAGGGAATGTAATAGGGAGTAGTGAGAAGAAAGGAAATATCTGATTTGAAAGCAGATGAAAAGCAAAAGCAAGGTGAAGAGCACATACTGTCAGTGGCCGTGTTCTCCTCGAAGGTGGGATTGTCCAGGCCAGGCTCCTCAGGCAACGCGGGCAGAGACGCTGACGTCAAGCTGCGCTCAGCAGGTGCTGTGCCTGTCCATGAACAGTCCGTTTCGAGGGATAAAGTACCTGGAAGATCTATTACAGTGGTTCCGTTCTCATTCTCAATCTCTGTCTGAGCTTTATCACTTTTCCGCCTTTCTAGGGCAAGTCTCCGATGAGAAGCTCCAGGACATCTAGAAAGAGAGCTTTAGGGGGTTCCTAGATGATTTGAAAGGAAAAATGATTGACAGCTTGTGCCCCAACAACAGAATAGCCACTGCTTCAGTGCCAAACTCACCTAGAGGTAATCCACAAGTGGTATGTAATTCTGATTTTAACCTCCGCTCAAACTAAGTTCCTACCACACTGTGTAGCAAACTTTAAAAAGGCGTTGGCACAAATAGTGGCTTCGTGTGTGTCTCAAAAAACACTTCAATAAAAACCTGTATTCAGATACATACTAGTCCCAGAAATACACCAGCACAGTTGACGGTACCCTGCAAATACTATTCTGAGATCCTGATTGCATAACCCCCTTTTCACAGTGACGGCTCAACTCCTTAACAGGAGTGGAAACAGCAGTCTTCTTCCACAATGTGCTCCTGCATCCAGACTTGGACCCTGAGTGACACTGTTCCTTTCCAATCTCAGGGCCAAGGGTACACATTCATTTATTAGTGAGAAGCAATACATCTGAGGCTCTGCCACTTGCAGAAAAGCAGAGCAAAGGCTCAAGAGGCTGCGTATGGTGGGTGGTGGTCTTATGTCTAGGGCTGCAGACTTCATTCAATGATAGTGTTTTTTAAAATCTCGAATTTCATGAAAAATCAAGTATAGGATTAATTTATTGAAAACTGGAAGCTATCCCTTAGCTGTAAAAGTAATAAATTTCACCTCACAAACTAAAGATAAGTTGTGGGCTTCAAGTTCTTGAAAAGGATTGCTATGGAATTTCTTTATTCAGCTTTTTCTCATTCCCGGTTTCCTCATCACCTTATTAAGAAAAAGGACAAAGGATTTCCCTTCTGCACTGTTGTGCCACACTCCAGGAAATGTTCCTGCAAGGACCTGACAAGTAACCTGGAATATTGTATCACTGAGAAAAATGATTGTTGTCAAGTAAGTAGATTTCATGAGAAATGCATTTTAAAACTATTTCATTCAATAAAAAAATGGTGACAAAAAGTGGATCATAAAAAAATACTTGAGACTAAAAATATAGGGAAAGATTCAATTTTCCAAATGCATATCACACACTGGTATCCATATGCGTAACAGCCAGTCTTCCATGGAGAAACAGACTAGGAACAGGAAGTGGGAAGGAAACATAAGCAGAATGTGCACAGCTGGGAAAGAGCCTAGCTAACAACGACAAAATCCTACAAACTAAGTAACTCTAAAGCCCCTCTTCTCTTATCCAAGAATAAATTTAAAACTGGAACCCTGAAGTTGTTAGAGAGGTAAAGAACCAGGTATACTTACATCCCAATGGGACAGCAAATTGCTAAGAGGGACTAAAGGCAGGTATTTCATGCGATATCACAGAGAACTGTGGAAGAACCCATTCATCCAGCACTCAGGAAGGTTACAGAGGACTGCGCAACACCCACCTTTAAACAGATGGGCAGCTGCGCACACAGAGACTGAACAGCTAGCCAGGAGGAGACGATGAGAGAAAGACTTCAAACTACACAAGGGAGGCAAGAGTGTCAACAAAGAAAAAATGACCAGTAGTGCAAATACCATGAAAGAGGCCAATGAGATAAGACCCAAAAAGCATTACTTTGCTTTGGCAGTTAAAAGGTCATGGTAACCTCAGAGAGAACACCTTCGGTGACGAGGGCGGAAGCCCAGACTATGGTACAAGCATTTCTGTTCACACCGTGTATGCCTTCTATTAAAAACTGCACACTAAAACTTACTGGGCTTGAGGGGAAATGAGGATTGGGACAGACCATTCACAGCCTGGGCATCTAGGGCATGGCTGCAATGGGAACGGGCTTGCTCTGAAAATGTTCTAAAAATTCGATTGTGATGATGCCTGCAAACTTCAGGGAGTATCCTCAATAACACTGACTTGCACATCTTAAAAACAGATGAGTTGTATGGTGGGCGAAATATACCTCAAAAGAAATGTTTTAAAAGACAATTAGGGAATGAGTAAATCAGAGCAGGCCTGGAAAAAAGCTCTTGGCCACAGACAGCTCAAAGCCATGGTTCCTCCAGTCTGTAAACATTTGGAACTAAAAGAGAAAGGAAGACTCATTTGTTGAGTGTCTAATCTGTGCCAGTAACAGTGGAAAGACCTCTACATACCACATTTCACTGAATCCTCACAACCACTCTGTTAGCCCAGATGGGAAACTTGACACTTAACTAAGACAATGTCCCACAGCTATTAAGTTGCAAAGTCAAAATACAAACAAACTCAGAGCTGATGCCAAAGACATCTGCTCTTTCCACTACATCATGCTAAATTCATTCTTTTTTTCTCTTTAAGATTATTTATTTGAGAGAGAGAGAGAGCAAAGAGAGAGCAGGGGAGGGGCAGACAGAGTGGGGCAGAGACAGAGGGAAAGAGAATCTTTAGCAGACTTCTGTGCTGAGTGTGGAGCCCGATGAGGGGCTGATCCCAGGACCCTGAGATCTGGACCTGAGCCGAAACCAAGAGGTGAAAACTTAATTGACTGAGGCAACCAGGTGCGCCTTTCCTAAATTCATTCTTATGGAGTTCTTTTTCTAAGGCAAAGTGAATTTGTTCCACAAAGTGGAGTCCAGAAGCACAATCAGAAAATATGAGAAAGTTCTTAGTGAAAATTAAAACAAAAATCACAAATAACAAAATCAATGCTTCTTTTTAAATGGAGTATTTAACAACAACACCACAAACCACAACTGGCATTGGGGGTATAACTTGGATCATTCAAGCAGGTAGGTCAATGTAGCAGGAGGCTAGTACAGGAAATATTAACAATGAATAGAACCAGGATGGCTGGTAATCACTGGAAGGCTGGTGGCAGGGGGCGCAGAGCTCCGGTGTCTAGTTGTGAGCGGGCACTGAAACCACACTGCCAGCAACAAGACTTTGAAAATTACCTATTTCCTGTCTTGAAGGGGGCCATGCTATGGCCCACGAGGCATAACAAACAGTCAATTGCTCATAGTTTGAGGACTCCGACAGTGGTGATGGTTTTGGTTCTGCAACTGCACTTTTAAATAAGAAGCCTAGAACACTACCAGAGGAGTTAAAACGAGAAACATCAAATCTAAACTGAAGAGTCTCCAGAACGAAGACATTCCACTATAAGAGAAACCCCTAGAAAAGGATGGTTTTGGATGACAATCTCTGCCGGAGAGACTTAAGAGTCAGGCTGGCTTTATCAGTGAAGCAACTTGAAATGTCACCATGGGACACAGAAGAAGCTCAAGATAAATGCAAAGGAAAATGGGGCAACAGTGAACAGAACAGTGACTAAGTCTCCCCACAGCTCCAACTGCTGCGGAGCCAGTGGTTATTTAGATCTGGGTAAGATTCTGGAGGAAGGGGATTTTCACTGTGTTTCAGGGACAAGAAAAGCAGCAGTGCGCGCTGCAATATGAAAGAGGAAGACCCACAGTGGCGGCAGTGCAGATGGCTCTGATCTAGACTCTGCATCCGGTGAAGAATCTGAGGGTGATTCTGATTTTAGTGAGAGTGAAAACATGATGTAGATTTCCCTATGAGAAAAAGTAAAGTAAAGACATTAAAAAGAAGTGAACCTAAAATCCCCAATAGGGAAAAACAAAAACAAAAACAAAAAAGAGAGAGAGAGAGAAGAAACCGAAATTCAAGTGTAGTACTTGGAAGGCCTGTAGGAAACCATTACAATACTCAGTGTGTCAGCAGGAAGCAGAAAACCCGGGTGGGTCCCACCAGCAGTGTGCAGCAGTGTCCTGGGTCCCACCCAGGAGCCCAGGGACAGGAGTATCTGCTAAGACTCCAGATCAGTCCCCACCTGGGCTTGTCCAGATTAGCATGAGTTAAACCTTTGCACCCAAATGCAGCCTTGAACTGTGTGGTAGTAAAGAAAGATTTCATTCAGAGGATCAGTTCTACAAGTGTTGATACTTGTGTGTTTCTATTTACAGAGGGTATCTAAAATAAAGGAATCCTTTAACATCATAGAAATGATCTCTGCCCATTCTGTGATAATGTTTTCTGAAGTTATTCAAGACTTCGATAAGATATTTGCTTAAAAGCATTATCTCGGAATATCATTTGCTTCTGAAGAACATATTGTACTTTTCTTACGTATGATAAGTCATTGTCATTACGTGGTTGTCAGTTTGACATGGAAGAAGTACACATTACATGCTGTTCGTTTCTAGTAACACGAAGCTCCTTTCTAGCCTTGTTTAATTTATGGCACCTTAACTTGAACTGTTTAGAGTTTATCTGGCAAAAGGAAACATTCCCATTTTTTTCCCCAGGGGACACTTCTGAAATCTTACTTAAGCTACATTGCCAATTTTGTTGCAAAGGTGTTTCATATTTTAGCCAAACTTTTTTTTTTAAGATTTTATTTATTTATTTGACAGACAGAGATCACAAGTAGGCAGAGAAGCGGGCAGAGAGAGAGGAGGAAGCAGGCTCCCCAATGAGCAGAAAGCCCTATGCGGGGCTTGATCTCAGGACCCTGGGATCATGACCTGATCTGAAGACAGAGGCTTTAACCCACTGAGCCACCCAGGTGCCCCGCCAAACATTTTTATAGAAAGAATTCAGAATTATTTTACACATTAAGATGGTTGCTGTAAATGGCCTATGTCTCCTACTTAGAAGTAGAGGTTTATTGTATAACAAATAGAAGGTACTGACATTTTATAAAGATCTCATTGTCAAAATTTTTTTAATAAAAGTGAAAAGGTTTGGTTCACTCTTTTTCTGGATTCTACCATATCCACATCTGTTTCATGATTAAATGAATGCTTTGGGGGGAAAAAAGAATAAAAATAGAAAAGAAATGCATGTAACATTTAATTAGATGGGAGTAGGCATGTATTGACACAATGTGGGCAGAAAGGGAGCTCTGAGACAGGGGGCTGCCCCTTAAAAAGGACACTGTGACTTGCCATAGACTGAGGGCTATACTGCTATACTACCTAGGGAGGTATCTCTGTAACTGGTGTGTCTTTTAACTATCTTAAATAAAGCCAGAAGGCTCGTACAGCAAGCAGAGCCAAATTTTCCTTTCCTGCTGAAGGTTATGCTTGTATTCCCACTATTCTGGCTCTCTTCAGGAAGAAAATTACATTGAACTAACTTGATGTAAGATATAGTAGTGTCAGACTAAAAGATTTCACTCATAGGGGATTTAAGAAACAAAATATAGGGGAACATAGGGAAAGGGGGAAAAAAAGAGAAGGAGGTGAAACACAGGAGACTTAATGACAGAGAACAAACTGAGGGTTGATGGAGAGAGGTGAGTGGGGGATTGGTTAAATGGGTGATGAGGATTAAGGAGGGCATTTGCTGTGTTGAGTGTTGGATGTTATATGTAAGTGATGAATCACTAAATTGTACTCTGAAACCAATTATTACACTACATGTTAACTAACTAGAATTTAAATAAAAAAATAAAAAATAAATAAGTGATGGGTACTAAAAGGGCACTTTCAATAAGCACAGGTTGTTGTATTGAAGTGCCAAATCACTATATTGTACACCTGAAATTAAAACTACACTATATGTTAACTAACTAGAATTCCAATAAAAATGCACAAAAATAGAAAATAAAAAGAATATCTGAAAATCCTCTTTTCCATAAAGGAATGAGAACTCTGGCAAAAATCATCAGAACCAACTCTTTCTGAGCTCTGGAAATTAGTCAAAGTTCTGTAGCAATCTGGAGTGCATTTATTCAAAGAAAATGATGGAATCTCTATCTTCAGAGACCTTATTAAAAATGTCTAGCATTCAGTACAAAATTAAGACATATGCAAAGAAACAAGGATGTATGGCCCATATATAGGGAAAAAAAAATAGCAGAAACTTTATCCCTGTAGAAGCCTAGACATTGATCTTAGCAGACAATGACTTATATCAGGCATTACAAATATGTTCAAAGAACAGACAAAATCATTCCTAAAGGAAATTCCTAAAGGAAAACATATGAATGATGTCTCACCAAATAAAAATGTCAATAAAGAAATATAAGTTATAGTAAAGAACCTAATAGAAATCCTGGAGTTTAAAAGTATAATAAATAAAATGAATTCACAACACATTTGAACAGGCAGAAGAAAGAATCCATGAACTCAAAGATATGTCAATTGAGATTACCCAGTCTCAGGAACAAAAAGAAAAACAATGAGGATTAAAAAAAAAAAAAAAAGATAGACTCTCAAGGACACTAACAAGAGTATTGATATATGGAGAATTGGAATCCCACAAAAATGGCATATGTCACTTTTGACAGAGAAGAGGGCAAAAGAATATTTGAAGACATAACCAAAATCTTGCTGAATTTGATGAATCTTGAAAGCAGCAAGAGAAAAATACCTCATATCACATACATCTGAACCTCAGTAAGACTGACAACTTATTTCTTTTCAGAAACCATGGATGCTAGGAGGCTGTGGTAAACACAAAGTGCTAAACAAACACTGTCCAAGAAGCCTATAGCCAGAAAAAAACATCCTTCAAAAACAGGAGAAATGAAGACATTCCCAGATGAAAAGTTTGTTGCTATCAGACCTGCCCTACAAAAAAATATGAAAGGAAGTCTTTCAGGCTGCTATGGAAGGTACTTAGTACCTCATATCCAAATGAAGAAATGAGCGCTGGTAAGGGAAACTACACAAACATAAAAGCATACAAGTAGTTTTGGGGAGCGCCTGGGTGGCTCAGTTGTTAATCGGCTGCCTTCAGGCTCAGGTCATGATCTCAGGGTCCCAAGATCCAGCCCCACATGGGGCTTCTCAGCGGGAAGCCTGCTTCTCCCTGTCCCACTCCCCATGCTTGGGTTCCCTCTCTCACAGTCTCTGTCAAATAAATAAATAAAATCTTGAAAAAAAAAAGTAATTTTTGTTTCATGACTACTTTTTTATTTTATCTGATTTAAAAGACAACTGCAAAAAGAAATAATTATATTGTTTTGATGGGTATATAGTGTATAAAGATATAATTTGTATAACATCAACAGCACAAAAAATGGGGAAGAAACAAGCAATCTATGAGCTAATTTTATGTACTCTAGTGATATTAAGTTTGTATTAATCCAAACTAGACTGTTATAAATTAAGATGTTAATTATAATCCCCAGGGCAACCACTAAGAAAACAATTAAAATATATATGTAAACAGAAATGATGAAGGAATTAAAAGGGAATACTAGAAAATACATAAAAATACAAAAGAAGGAAGTATTGGAAGAACAGAGAAACAAAAAAAATGACAGAATAGCAAAATGGCAGACATAAATCCTGCCTGATCAGTAATATTAATAAATACAATAAATTTATAAATACAAATAATATAATAAATATATTTAAATATAAATTAAATACTCCACTGAAAAGTTAATGATTGGCAGAATGGATAAAAAAATTAAAAATCCAACTGTAAGTGTGTCTACAAGAGACACACACAAAGACACATATAGGTCAAAATTAAAAGAAGAAAAAAAGGTATACCATGCAAATAATAACCTAAAGACAGCTGAGTAGGTATACTAATTTTAGACAAAACAGACTTTGAGACAAAAATTTGTTTCTAGGGGTGCCTGGGTGGCTCAGTGGGTTAAGCCTCTGCCTTTGGCTCAGGTCATGATATCAGGGTCCTGGGATTGAGCCCTGCACCAGGCTCTCTGCTCAGCAGGGAGCCTGCTTTCCCCTCTCTTGCTCTGCCTGCCTCCCTGCCTACTTGTAATGTCTCTGTCTGCCAAATAAACAAACAAACAAAAAATCTTAAAAAAAAAAAACCTGTTTCTACCTACCAACATTTTACAGTGATGAAAATGTTCAATCTATCAAGAAGCTGTAACAAATATAAATGTAACTAACAAAAGACACACAAAGTCCATAAAGGAAAAAAATGACAGAATTAAAGGAGAAATAGAAAATTCAACAATAATAGTTTAGGACTTCAATGCCACACTTGCAATAATGGATTGAACCCTTATGGCCAGATAAGAACAGGGAAAGAAGAACAGGGAAAGACTTTAAGAACACTATGAATCAACCAGACCCAATGGGACATCTATAGAACACTCTGCCCATCAAGAGCATAAAACACTTTCTTCCACTGTAAACATGGAGCATTTTCCAGGGTAGACCATGTGCTAGGTCATTAAAAAAAAAAAAAAATCCTTAATTAAATTTAAAGGACTGAATTACACATAGCATGTTCTCTAATCATGATTAATTAAAAATGGATCAATGATCATAAAAGTCTTAGAAGAAAACAGGCACAAATCTTTGTGACCTTGGATTAGGCATTGATTTCTTGGCCATGACACCAAAAGTATAAGCAAACAAAGAAAACACAGAGAAACTGGACTTCATAAGTTTAAACCCATCTGTCCTTCAAAGAGCATAGGAAAGTGAAAGGACAATCAACAAAACAAAAGAAAACATTTGCAAATGATATATTTAATAAGGTTCTAGTATCCAAATATATAAAGGATGCTTACAACTTACAAAAAAAAAAACATTATGAAAATCAACTACTGATGCTGAGCATTTATTTACCTGTTTATTGGCCATTTAAATAATCTTCTTTGGAGAAATATCTATTCAAATTTTTCACCCATTTAAAATTGTGGGTTACTTGCTTTTTCATTGAGTTGTAAAAATTCTTTATATATGCTGGATACTCATACTCTCAAATGATTTGCAAATAGATAGATAGATAGATAGATATCTGCTTTTTACATTCTACATAAGAAAAGAATGCTGGCAAGAATGTTTGAACACAAACACGAACCAAAGGCAGATGCTTAACCAACTGAGCCACCCAGGTGCCCCTGAAATTCTATGAGTTGATAAGGAACTTCTCAATTTCTTTCAAATGAGTGAGACTGTGTGCAGAGATGGCACAGTCAGAATAATCATATTCTGTGACTCATGGTATCACTCGGTTGCCTGTCTGGGTTGGTTTGAAAACATGGCTGCAAATGCTTGGCCTCCTTCCATCACAAAGTGAAGCCCAGGTCCCCTGTCCCATTGAATCTGAGTGGACTGCTTCAAACAGAGTGACAGCACAAGGGGTAATATGTGCCTTCAAGATTAGTTCATACAAAGCCCTCTAGCTTCTGCCACACTGAATGCCACATAAAAACTTGAAATACCCCGAGGCTGCCATGCTGGAAAGGCCACCTGCAGGCTTTCCTAGCTGAGCCAGCACCTCTGGTTTTCTCCATCTCCACCAGGGTGCCAGAAGTGTGAATGAAGAAACCATCTTGGAAGTAGATTCTCCAGTTCCAAATGTTTTGGTCCTTGGCTTTCAGTTCTTCCCCGCTGTGGCCCAGATTACACATAACAGGGACAAGTCATCCCTGCTGTGCCCTGTCTGAATTCCTGACTCACAGAATGCATGAGCAGAATCAAATGCTTGTTTTGTGTCACTACATTTGGGGTGGCTAGGTTCTCAGCAACCGATACTAGAACATAGATTAACCATTTAAATGAAGAAATGTTAGCTGAATGTCAGTTTTTAGCAAAGAGATTCAAAGACTACTAAAGACAATTCACAAGCCAGCATTAGATTCTAATTTGTGCTCCACTTGCAGAGACTACTTAACATCAACATTTTTACTGAAAACTAGAGAAAGGTCAGGCTGTTCCACCCATGTCTACTCCAATGAGATAGAAAAATTACACTTTGTAATTTGCCTTTTTATTTTTCATAGTCAATAACCATTCTTGGCTGTTTATATCAAGCCAGTCACTCAGCTTTTCAAATCATTCACCTTTTTCAATGTATCCTTCACTATATAGGCCTGAGGTGCTTTGGAAATGACTAAACAAGTAGCTCAAATATTAACAAGCTTGCTTGGAAAATGCAACTTGCAATTGGACATGAGTGCTTAGCCTTTACCAACCTACAAATGAAAAGACAGTGTTTTGTTCCCAAGTTTTTACATCACCAACATAAACTGCTTGATCCAAAATACTAATGATATGTCAATTACACATTAAATTCTTGTAGGCATATTAGTTAAGTGAATATTCCTAAAAATTCGTGCAACGTTTACCTCACTGCTCTCAAAATAATTGGTAACTGAACTGAGACTTTGTTCAGTTCTTCTAACATCCTCTAACTGATATTCATAAAAGAGTCAAAGAAAACTATTCCCTAAAAGGAATAGTCAAACTGAGAGAAATAAGGCAAGCCTAAGATATTCCTCAACCTCAGAAAGCAGAACCCACCCAGAATACCACATTCAAAAGTCTGGTGTCGATTTGTACAAGGTCTCTGCTGTCATGCTCAGATCCTACACCTGCTGGTGACTGAGGACACAAGGAAACCTAAGGCCATAAGCACTTTCACAAGTCTCTGTATCTACCCTACACTTTTTCTTAGCTCTTACTAGATAATACAGCTTAGATCTAAACAATTTTTCTATAAATCTTCATGTTTCTGACACGGTAAAAACATCTTATTCTTTCTCATAAATCTTAACTATTTCTAATGAGTATCCTCATTTTATAACACTGATATTTAGGAATAGAAGGACCACATATACACATGTCTACAGGAAACTTACTACCACATAGTAGTAAGGAACATGATTGGACCTGTGGTCAAGTCAGCACAGTGTATCAGAACTGTAAATAAGAGTATTAGAAGTTTAGGCCTAACTATACCATTAACTAGCTCTAAATCTTTGTAATTCAGTTTCCTGATTTGTAAAGTGAGGGGATGAAGTTAGATAATCTCCATCACTTCTATGATAGCCCATATATTGTACTGTGACTTTTTCACAGCAATTCTAGCTTTCTATTGCACAAGTGGCTGAACTCTGAAATCCAGAAATCAATACATTTATTTCTGTCATATTATGGGATTCTTCATACATGAGACATAGAGATATATTTTGACCTTTCCTAAGGGTATAAATAATTCTAAAATCCAAGTCTTTCATTAATGTCAAATTATAAAACTCACTAATTGGCTCAATAAATTACTTAAGCTTTTAATAAAAAGCTTTATTAGAATAAAAATGCCCATTGAATGCTTTAAATTTTCCAACCCCTAGCTCTTATTCAGTCTAGTCCTTCAACACAGAATCTTTATAAGATCCTAGCAAATAAAATAATGTACCCTCATTTCCATGTTGCAACCAAATTACTGTTTGTGCTGTCTGCATAATATCCCATGGAGTTGATGTACTATGGTAGTTTTAACCCTTCCCTACTGTTAATTAGATCAACTCCGATTTATTGAACTATGCACAATGCTGCAGTGAACACATCTTTATACA
>NW_026739901.1:0-31037 GCF_022355385.1 Mustela nigripes | reverse complement strand
ATCCTTCAATGACCAATAAATGTTCAAGTTAAAGGACAAGCCACATGTCCCTCACTTTATATGAAAAGCTGGAAATGATTAAACTTAGTGAGGAAGGGATGTCAAAAATAAAGTTAGGCCAAAATCTAGGACTTTCCACCAAACTCAAAGTTGTAAACATAAAAGAAAAGTTTTCTTAAAGGAAATTTAAAATGTGCTCTTCCAGCCAACACAGGAATAATAAAGCAAAGCAGCCTCATTTTTGATACGGAGAAAGTTTTAGGGGTCTGGATAGAATATCAAAATAGCCACAATGTTCCTTAATGACAAAACCTAATCCTGAGTAAGATCCAAAGTCTCTTCAATTTTATGAAGGTTGAGACAGGTATGGAAGCTGCAGAAGGACAGTCTGAAGTAACTAGAGGTTGATTCATAAAGTTTAAGAAAAGGTGGATTGGGAGGGAGACAAACCATAAGTGATTCTTAATCTCACAAAACAAACTGAGGGTTGCCGGGGGGAGGGGGTTTGGGAGAAGGGGGTGGGATTATGGACATTGGGGAGGGTATGTGATCTGGTGAGTGCTGTGAAGTGTGTAAACCTGGTGATTCACAGACCTGTACCCCTGGGGATAAAAATATATGTTTATAAAAAATAAAAAATTAAAAAAAAAAAAAAAAGACTAACTCTGTCTCTACACCTACCTTTAAATGATGTGGTCACCTGTATTAATTAATACTTTCTTTTATTTTATGAATATTTATATAAGAAGAGAAGGAAGCTGGGGACAAAAAGAAGAGAAGAATTTATCACTCAGTTTGGGCACTAGCAAGTAATTAAACAGTAATAAATATCATCTCTGAGTTTGTGTTCTAAAATGGGCACTGCTTCATTGAGAGTCAGTTAGTACAGAAGATTTAAGAAAAAAAATCCTCTCTGGCTGCACCTTATATTTCATAAATAAACAGTCTCTGCTTTTCCTATTTGGTTAAACTGTTTTTTTTTATCTTTATGTTTTCTGAGCAAGTAGTCATAAGAGGAGAATTCACGTAGCCGTGTATGGCTCATGCCAAAGAGAAAAAACAACTAATCCTGTAAACTTTTCCAATTTAGAGTCTTGTACGAATCTGTCATATGTCCCAATGAATCAAATTTATAATTATTTGTCCTAATATATGTTTTGTACCCGTCACATGCCAAAAAAAAAAAAAAAAGTAGTTTTGGCATAATCTTCCATAGTAATCCTTGGGACACTCATGAAAAATATACTCAAAAGTATCATCTGAGTCATTTAGGTTTTCAATATGATTTGTGGAGTGATGTTAAAATAAATCTGAAATAAAGAAGCCCTTAGTTTTATTGACTACAAATATTATCATAGTAATTCATCTTTTGGGGCTTTCTTTTTTTTTTTTTTTTTTGCCTTTGCATGAATCATGGGCAGTCAAGGAGAGCAGACACAAACGCAACTGAGCAAGAGTACTTTAATCCACCCTGTTTTACTGAGTCTAAAAACCAGACTCACATCTATTTTCCAGCGTCTGTAACAGAGCCGCAGTCCTCTTGGCCACACCATTAGGCCGGTTATTTCCTGCCTCGTCCTCCAGATGCCAGGGGCCCACGCTCCACCGTCAACTGTACCGTGTTCTTCCCACCCTCTTTTAATGGTGTGTCCATGCTAGATATGGCAGTCAGGCTGTGATCGTTGTCTTTTTAAGGACACACCTACATCGCACATGTAATCTATAATTATGATTGGTGGGAGTAATGAAATTGAGAGTTGTCCTCTTATGCCTGTTCTTCTGAAATATTCAACTTTACACTTTGGCTTCTGGACTATGATTCAGCAGTGCCTACTCTGAGACAGACATTGATTTTCAAACTGTGCCACACTATCTCATAATTTGCAGGGATTTAAAGAACTTTCTCGTCCTTCCTTTACATTCTTTCCTATCTCCTTCCCTTCCCTGCCCTTGCTTGCTCTGACTTTACCTGTCCCTCCCCCACCCTTCTTCCTAGCCGGTCTCTTCCTTCTTTCTTTCTTCCATTTAATCTAATGCACAACGAGGAAGCCTAGTAGCCTATCTATCCGCTTTTTAATGCAGAGCTTAAAGAACAATAAACTACACTAATTTCATTTTTAAAGTAGGACTTCCTCCTTCCTCATCAGCTCTTCCTCGTATATTCTCAGTCTCAGTTAATGACCCAGATAGAAACCACAAAGCCGTCTTTGATGTTCTCATCTTATTTCCTCCTCAGTCACCCAGATTTCCTGACCATTTGCACTTCATTTCTTCAGTCTGGCCTCTCCTCTCTGTCCATGTACCTACACCCTAATTCAGAAGGTATTTCCTCTTTTAGACCAGAGTAGGAACCATTTGATGAATCTCCTTGCATGTTTCTTTGGGTCGCCATACCAAAACCTATGACAAACATGGTGGCTTAAAACAACAGAATTTTTTAATCTCACAGTTCAGGAGCCAAAAGTTTGAAATCAAGGTGTCATCAGGGTCGGTTCTTTCTGGAGGCTCCGAGGGAGAAACCATTCCATGCCTCTGTCCTAGCTTTTGGTGTTGCCAGCAATTATTGGCTTTACTTGTCTTATTGCTCCAATGTCTGCCTCCATCTTCATGTTACCTTGTTCTCTCTGTCCTTTTCGGTCTCACATAGGAGTTTCTCATTAGGTTAAGAGACCTCCCTAATCCACTATGATCTCATCTCAGTCCTGACCTTAATCATGTCTGCCAAGATCTTATTTCCAAATAAGGTCCCATTCTGAGGTTGCAAGTGGATATTAATTTTTGGCAGATAATGTTCAACCCATTTATACACCTTGATCTCATGTTTCTTCCCTCCATACTTTTATAATTTTTTTTAAACACAGATTTTATCGTGCTGTAATCCCTGCTTGAAACTCTTCTCTAACTGCCTACCAGCCAAAGAGTAATCTTTTAACTTGGAAATCAAGGATCTTTATGATCCAGATACAAACTTCCTTTAAAGTTTTGTTACTTTCTACTCCCTTCCATCTTGAAGCATCAGAAACTTTTGTCCTGTGGAGACACTTTCTTTATGTCCCGTGGCTCCTGGTAGTCTGTCTGCTTGACTCTCTCCAGAATTCCCCTTCTTGCACAAAATTACCCCAGCCATGTTCCAGGCATAGCTCAAATGCCACCTTCTAGATGAAATCCTCCAAGTTTTCCTTTCTGTTCCACCTCCTTTCCCAGAATTTTGTGCCTCTCCACTATAGTATGTGTCACACTAGGCATTGTAAAGAGATTACTAGTTAATTATATGATGAGGTTTTAAAGGAGAAGGTTGTGCCTTTATGCTTCTCTGCAGTTCCACAGAGGAAGATCACCGCTGACATGTAGGAGTTGCTCTACCATAGCCATTGATTGCTTGAGCTGGAGGCCGGTCATCTGGGTCTGAGTTTCTGCCCCACAGCTAGCTGACTGACTTTGACAAGTTACTTCTTTAAGTTTCAGTTTTCTCATCTATAAAGTGGGTGAAATCATAGTGCACACCTAACTGGATTGTTATGAGGATTTAATGAGTTACTCCATCGAATGTGTGTAGTGCCATCTTCTACATATAAATATTCAATAAATGCTATCTCGTTATAGGAGTTGCTCAGTTTGTTTTCATTAAGGGAGGACAAGGTAAGTGGAAGGATGGATTGGGGGGACACTAAATAAATGAATGAATACACACAGGTTGATTTCTCCTTTTCTGGCTATATTTCTGTTAGTAGTTAGTAGTTCTGTTAGCTTTCTCCATTTTTGCCAGGCTTCACACCTGAGGCATCTCCTCCTTCCCTTCACACGCATATTCATCTATCTGTGCGCGAATGCATCCAAACATGTCTTCATCTATTCATTCCACAAGGATTAGTGACTGACTAAAAATCCTTGGAAACATCTTCTCCCTCAGTTGGAAATTAAGGGGTCAATTCTTATCTCTCAGCTTTTTGATCTCATAGAAGGGGTACCTTGATCAAAATAGAAGGCATACAAGTGAGATAAGTACAAATAAAATGTGATCATCATCAGGGACAGAAGGTAGATGTAGAGTCTCTTCACATGGGAATATCTAGAAACGGGAGTAGAAAAAGGTAATCTCTGAGATTTATTTCTTCATCTCATAAAGTTCAAAATGGGTGTTCCTGGTCAGCAAATGGCTCTCTGATGGCAGAATGTCAGGGACTTAGTCCCTTCCATCTTGTGACTCTACCACCTTCATTGCATGACTCCCAGGGTCGCCATACTTGTTTGCTTCAAATGGGCAGAGGGGGAAGCGCATAGAGGATTGATGACATGTGAGAGATTTTGATGACTCATATTTGAAAGTGGCATCCATCACTTCTACTTAAATTGCATTTTCTCAAACCCAGTCTCTCATCCAAATCTAACTGCAAGGGAGGCTAGGAATGTTAATATCACTGTGTGCCAGAACAAGGAGGAAATGAGTATGGTGAATAGCTAGCCAGTCTCTGTCTCAATGCATGAAGAATACAGAATGGCCTGTATGTGCCATTCATATTCTATGGGAGAGTATGTACATAATAGTTTAAAGTAGTCAGCCTCTTGCCAACCAGGAACTGTGCTCATTGGGAAAATGCTTCTATAGGAGCACGCATGAGGAGCAGAAAAAATGAGGTTTTCTCAGAGGCAAGCACCAATGTTAAAGGGATAATACATTTTGGGTGCTAATTCTAGGCAAGTATATTTTCAGAAAGAGAGAGCAAGTTCCTTTTTTATGTTCATGAAGCTCTTGTACAAATCTTTCTTCTGAGAAACCAGTTCATTCAACTAATGCCTATTAGATACCATTATATTAGCATTTCAAAAACATCTCAAACTCATAGTATCAAAAATGGAACTCATTCTTCTTTCCCTCTGTTTTTCCCCCGACAAAAAATTCATTTCATTTTTCAAAATAAAGGTGGGAAAAATCCAGCTATAAAACCCAGCTATAGGTTTTTTTAAAAAACTTTTTTTGAATCTTAATATACACATCTTGTCAGTGCATAGCTCAATGACTTCACAAAATAAACACACCCATGTAACTAACACTCAGGTCAAAAAGGGGAACCTGAGAAGCATTCTGGAAATTACCCTGGGTTTGACTTCCTATCTCTATTTATCAACTCCTCCCTAGTCCCCCTGTTATTATCCCTACTTTTTTTTTTAATTTTTTCAGAAAATAGAGCAAAAGTTAACATTTCTTAACTGGTGCTGTGATGTTATGAATCAAAGACAAAATGAGAAAAGTACAGACTAGTTTACCTTACAAATACCAAGGGAGAAAATCCTTAACAACATAGTATTAAGTCAAATCCAGAAATATTAATCAGATACTTTTAATATACAAGTTTGTTTTGACAATCCAAAAATAATAAGTGTAAATCATAGTCTTACCAGTAAAAAGAGGGAAAATCATATGATTAACTCAATAGGTGCACAAAAATGATTTGACCATATTTGCCAAGCATAGATTATAAAAACTATCAAAACTCAGAATAGGAAGGAGCTCTCTCAAAATAATAGTAAACATCTATCAAAAACATTCAACTAATATCATATTTAATAGTAAAAGACTAAATGCTTTTCCTCAGGAAAATGCAAAAATGATCATTCTCACCATATCTCTTCACTAGCCTGAGGTCCTAGCCAATGCAATAAATTAAGAAAAAGAAATTAAAAGTGTAAAGATGGGAGACAAAGAAATAAAACCATATTTATTTGCAGGTGATTATAATTATGGGCATAGGAAATCCTAAGGAATCTGCAAAAAAATGCTACAAAGTAAATAATTTTGTGAGATTGTTTGACACAAGGTCAATATGCAGAAGTCTGTTGTTTTTCTGTGTACTAGCAAGAATGATTTGCAACATGAAACAGGAATAATTTAAAAGCAATACTGATTGAAGACTACAAAACACTTCTGAAAGAGACCTAAATATATAGAGAAATAAATGGAGAGATATAACATATGTATATTATATTAATATAATATGTATATGTATATTATGTGTATTATGTATATTATATTAATATAATATACATATAAGTATATGGAGAATATATGGAGATATATATGACATAAGACATATATAATATATTATATAATAAATATATAAATATATTATTATCCCTACTTTTAACAGCTTACTTTTTTAACTTTAAAGATTAAATTGACTTGTTTTTATGCTTCATTAAATGGAATTATGTAGGAAGGACTCTTTAGTGTCAGATTTCTTTTGTTTCACATTATGATTGTGAGACTTATCCATATTGCTTTGGGTTATTGCAGGTCTTTAATTGATTTATCCATTATATTTCTGATGGATATTTGGGTAATTTCCTGCTTTTGGCTTTACTATTAATACTGCTATGAACACTCTGATTTTCTCTAGTGCCTTCTGGTGACCACCTGTGTGCTTTTCTTTTAGGGATCTACCTGAGAATAAAATTGCTGGTCATAAAGTATTAGGCAACCTTTCTGATCTCTGGAACCAGCTTCAGATAATTTTATGTATCTGGTTTTGTTCTCTGCATCATCTGACCTCCCAAAATCTAATGTTCCTGCTTGAAGCAGGCTAAAGAGGATTTTCCTGCCCACTGTCTTACATTCCTTCTATCCTTCTTAGGATGGGAGAAACTAGTTGGTTTTTAGCCTCCATGGCTTGGAGTGATAGCCCTGATATTTCTGGATGTCTTCTCATTCAGTCAGGAACAAGAATTGGGAAGGAGAAGGTACTGACTAGCAGATGATAGTGAAATCCCAGTGAGGAATGGGGCCTAATAAACTCTTTTAAAGGAATAACCCCTTTTCAAAAGTATCCATCCATTGGTTTCCCATTGTTGTGTCATCTACAGAAGTAAAATCCATATGTCTTCCCCTCAAATGCCCTCGGAAGGTTTGAATATGTTGTGAAGTAGTCAAAGAGCGAAGTGGCAGGAACCACAGCAGGACACGGTGCCAGAAAGAAAGAAGTGCTGCCCTCTATCCTCTAGCTGCTCTTCCAGGCATCTGGTCACCCGGGCCAGGGATCTGGGAGACAGTCTTCTCTTTGCTTTACTTTCACATCTTATCAGTCATTAAATTTCATCCATTCTGCCACTGTTGTCTCTCAGACCCGTTCTTTCTCATTCATCCTGCCACAGTTCGGTCCTACATCATCATTCTCCTTCTGTCATCATTGTCGTAATTGCCCTTCTTTCTCCATTCCTCGACTCCTCTCATATGCCTTTCCTCCATCCATCACTTCTTTTTATCAGCCAGGAAGGAATGATCCTAAAATAGAAATCTGATTGAGACATTAGTTTTCTCCCCAACAAAAACTCTTCATTGATCCCCATGGCCATAAGTATAAAGCAAAAATCCTTGTTTGGGTATATATGACAATGTAAGGGCAAAGGATGGATACAACTGGATTCCTATTTCTTCAGCCCCCTGTCTTGCCACTTATCTCTCTTCCATAGAACCCTTTGCTCCAGTTGCACTGAACATCTTATAATTCTGGAGAATGCCATACTACCTCGCATTTTGCATACATCGCTCTCTCAACCCTCCCTCTGTATGCCCTGCTTTCCCATCTATCTCCTTTCTTCTTCAGGCAAAACTTACAATACCAAGTGACTTCCAGCCAGTCTCTGACTCCCTCGAAGTCAGGGTGGAGTCTTCCTCTAGACTCTAATAGATTTTCTACTCTCCTCAATAACAATACATGGCTGTCATCTTTCTACCCCTTTCTGAGTGGTTCTCAAGTTTGGTTCTACTTTGGACTTCACCCCTATGATTATAACTTAAATAATTATCAATAAGGCCCATAAGTACTTTTTTTAAAAAGCCCTAGATAGTTTCAATGTGCATTCAGGGTTGACAAACACTTTCATAAGACTGCAGGTTCCTCTCATCTTAGAATCCTTTTTAATTAACTCTATCTTCTTAAATAGAGTTAGTTAAAAAGTTAGATAGAGTTAGTTAAAAAGTTAGTTAGATAGAGTTAGTTAAAAAGCCTGCTTAGAGTGGGTTCTCCAGGTCCTCAGTCAATATTTATTGAATAAATGAGTATAGATCATGAAAGAGGAAGTTGTTGGGGGCATATTTAGAGGTTCAGGCAGGGGACAGGTTATTCCAGTCTCTGCTCAAGAGCAAGCATCTGTCCTTGAATACTCATCCCAGCAAAGCCTAGCCAAGCTAAAGATGCTGGAAAGGTGCCAATCCCCTACGAGGAGGATGTTTAATCCTAGGATGTTCCATCTCCATTTGCACCTTTCAACCTCACTGGTCCATCAATCACAAACTTTCTATGCATGAGTGAATCTGTGGAAAGAGTGGGAGTTTCCTAGCTCTGCAGCTTATGGTGTAATACAACAATTAATAGAATAAACCGAGGTTTTTTTTAAGTGGGAAGGCAGGGGATCGTGGCTGTTAAAATTATTTTTTATGGCTCTCCTCTAATCTTTCAGAGATGCATTTAATAGAAGACATTCCTGTTATTCAAAGAGAAGCTATTAAAGTGGCTTATATCCCCCACTTTATGTACACTACAAATAAGAGAAAAAATTAAACTGGTCATCTTAGCTGTGCTCATATTGAAAGCTTGAGTTCTAAACTCATATTTGTCTCCATTATGTCTTTAAGACACAGAGTCTAGCAGCTCATTTTTGCGACTTCATACACAGCAAATACTTAAACTCTTTCTGAATTCAGGGAAGAAAGAAAAGAAGAGGCATATATTTTCAGTGGATGCCAGCCTGCAGTCTTTTATTTTCCCTTTCTCTCTCTCTCTCTCTCTGCCTGCATGATGAATGCATCCTATTTTGTAATTTAAAACTTTTATTTTTAATGTTTTCATGATGAGAGTAAAAACCTTCACTAAGTCTGAAAAACAGCTTGAAGTGAAATGCAGACCATCCAATGAAGACAGCCTTGTTTACAGTTCCGGTTTCCCTCTTGGCCTGGTAGCCTTTTGCAGATCCTGAGGCAGATTAGTGGTACTGTACTGAGGCAGATTAGTGGTACTGTATGAAACCAGGAACTTCAACAGGACACAGGTTGTCATTTCACGAAAAAGTGGAATGAGGATAGAGATTTACACTCTCTTTGACTTGAAGTAGATGTTTCCTGAAATACTGCACAAATAAAAATAGGGCAGTGATGTGATGGATGGGTTCCTGAGCCTTTCATGTTCTGAGCTTTCTTTTTTTTTTTTTTTTTTAAGATTTTATCTATTTATTTGAGAGAAAGCATGAGAGGATAAAGGTCAGTGGGAGAAGCAGACTCCCTGCAGATCAGGGAGCCTGATGTGGGACTCGATCCCGGGACTCCAGGATCATGACCTGAGCCAAAGGCAGTCGCTTAACCAGCTAAGCCACCCAGGAATCTGACCATAGGCTTTCATTCCTAACACAACTTGCTGAGAATGGACTCCTGTGCCTGAATATCATGTGTGGTTGCCTCTTGTCTTGGGCCCTCTACTTTATACTCCACATCGCTTCCAGAATATTCCACAGAAAAGATGATTTTCCCGTATTCTTGAGTTTAAATACCTCTGAGACTCACTGACCACCCACAGGATAGCTACTCAACCTCTTCCTCTGGCATTGAAGACTCCCAAATGTCAGGCCCCAGTAGTCCTCTCCTGGAAGTATAAACATGCTTACTTGATTTTGGAGTTGAGTTTGAGGCCTGAGAAGTGAGTGACTTTCTCAGGATCACAGAGATCCTGAGCTGTCGGACTCCTGACCAAGTTCTCTTTCCAGCACATTGTGTTGTCTTCACATTTAGCTTCTGCTACCTCATCTGTAAAATGGGGTTAATGACACGTCCCCTGAAATGTGGGGGTTAGCCAGTGAGCCTCTGTAATGACCCACATTAGCTTCACCTCCTGGCTGTTTTGCTCTATGTAGTGTCTTCCTACACTGGGTAGGGCTGGCTGGGTAAGCCAATAGAATACTGTGGAGATGATAGTATGTCACTTTCAAAGCTAGGAAAACTTGCTCTGAAGGAAGTCAGCTTCCCTGTGTTGCGACCACTCAAGGAGCCTCATGAAGAGGCCACATGGAACTGAGGCCTCCTTCCAATAGCCAGAAAGGAACTTAGACATGGAACTGATAACCATGTTAGTACAGCATCTTGGATGGGGGTCCATCTGCTCCAGGCAAACTTCAAATGGCTTTAGCATGGATGACATTATGACTGCAACTTTCTAAGCTCAAACCACCCAGCTAAGCCACTTCAAAGTACCCGACCCATAGCAACTGTGAGATAATAAATACTTGTTTTAAGCCAATATGTGTTAGGGTAATTGGTTATGCAGCAAAAGATAATTAATATAGAAGTTAGAAGAACAACCTCTTGAGATCCTTTTTAACCATTAGGTCTGCGATTTTAGGAGAAAATGATGATTTGCTTTTCTAACACAGATAGGAGTCTATCTACAGCTAAATAAGAAGGCTGCTCAGTGGCTAATGATTGATTTTCAATTCCAGTGACTATAATTAATTTATCAAATTATCCCCACTTAAATATAGAGGTACTCTTAGGCAAAAAGAGTCTACCCAAATTCCTCCTTTCACTCATACTCCTCCCACTGGTATGGATACCAGTGGATTCTGTCCCCTAGAGTACTCTTCTCTGTTCCTTCCCCTCCATCTCACAGCCAGAGCCACAGTTGAGGCTCTTCTTGTGCCCTAACCTCCTGCCTGAACTATTCCAATGACTTTCAAAGTCGTTGCTACTCATTCATCTTCCATGCTGCTGCCATGGCATTCCCAAACCTGGATCTGGTGATTTAACTGCCCTGTTAGAGAAAACTCTCTATCATCCTTAGGTCCCTCAGCCAGAAGCATGGTGGCACAAAGTCCACCATGACCTAGCTGTTGACGGCTTCTCCCTTTTCCCTTCTCTGCCTCTAGGCTTTAGTTTCACTATGTTATTACCTACATTACTTTAGTTCCCACATACTTCTTAATCCTTGCTCATGCTGTTTCCTCTATGTGGACTGTCCTTCTCTAATGCCTAAATGCTTTTCTCCCTTTCCTGCCTGAGAGTAGGTATGTAGCCCCTTCTCATCTTTAAGGCTTAGATCCTAGGAAAGTTTTCCTTGGTGAACCACCAGGTGGTTTACGTTCTCTCTTGGGCCTGTAAGTACCTTGTGTCCCCTTCTTTTGAAGCACTTAAAACTAATACACTAGGTAGGAATGCTTTGTTCACAGATCTACCTCTCCACACCAGACTGGGAATTCCAAGGGGTAGTTACTATGTTTTATTCTTCATCTCAGTGTCCCCATTTTGGGGCTGGTATGGAACAGATGCAAGGTAAATTTCTTTCGAGTGGAAGGATGGATGGAAGAATTAAAAATAGTTTCCTCCAGGGATATATCATATCGTTAGTTGTTTAGAGTACATCTGGACCGTTGAATTGTTTTTAGAAGTTGGTCTACCTCTTTTATTCCCTGAAGCCTTTTGGACACATTAAATTTAGCTTTACTCTGTGAAAGCTGCAAAGACCCTAAGTCCTGAAGAATTATTCAGGACAAGACTAGGCAGGTTTTACGTCTGGGTTGGGTTTGGCTCAGGGTCTGGTTAGATGAGGAATCTGGGATGTGCCCTAGATTGGCCAAGTGAGGTGAGGCAGGAGCTAGGGATGGTTCTCAGGGATGCCACATTGGCCAGGAGAATGAGATATGGAAAGAAAAAGGTAAAAATGCAAAGAGAGCCCTGGAGCAGTTAAAGCCTAGAGATATGGAGGTCCAGATCAGTGGATGGTCAGAGTGATACAGGATGAGAATCCAGGTCAAGTGATATCTGGAAATACAACTAGACAGGGATAACTATTTGAAGGGAGCAAATGTGGCCAAATCATCTAACTTCTCCATACCTTGCTTTCTTTATCTCTAAAAAGGGAGCAATATGATATTTAGCTAGTAGGATTGTTGTGAGAATTAAGTGCATAAATAGCTCTTAGAAGAAGGCCTGCTACAGAGTGAACATTCACTATCTTCATGGTCACATTACTATGTATTAGTATTAATGCAAGGTCCTAAGGATGCCAGTTCCTGGGGGACAAGTCAAGAGGTCTAACAGGTTAAAGTGAGATAGAAGCCTACCCCTCAGGACCCAGTTCAGGCACGAGAGAGAAGACAGAGGCCTGATACTGGACCTGAGGCACAAAGTTAAGATTGGGTCTGGGAAATATGGCAAAAGGGCTGTTCTATTGAAAAAAGCAAAGCAAAACAAAACAAAAGAAGAGAACACAAGAGACCTTTTATTGAAGTCTGCTTCAATCTCCAAATCCCCTTAAATCTCCAAATCCCCTTAAGAAGGTATTGGTAAAAGCATATAAAATTACTATTTGTATGAATCAATGATGGTGAAATATTGCTGATTTCATATAGTTCAGCCTCATAGATCACACGGTATACCTGAATAGTTAGGAGTATGATTTCTAGAGTCTCCTATTTCCTAGCTGTGTGACTTGAGGTGAGTTATTTACCCTTAATGCCTCAGTTTCCCTATTTGTAAAAATGAGGAAAATAATACATATTACGCCTTCATTGGGTTGAGGATTAAGGAGAGTCAGAGGAGTACTGTGAAGATTCAATCTGCTTAGAAATGTGAACTGTTGTAAAATAACTTGTTATACAAAAAACACAAGGAAACTTTTGGAGTTTACCCCCTGGATTGTTGTAGTGATAATGTGAGTGTACACATATGTCCAAACTCACCCATTTTTAGGCATTATTTATGTGCAGTTTTTTGTGTGTTTTTATAACAATTACAGCCTAACAAATCTGGAACAATCAAAAGAAATAACTTGTTTAGAAATGTGCATGGCACATAGTAAGTGTTCAATAATATTATTAGTCTAGATTCCAGAAAACAGTGCCATGTGTATGATAGGTAGTCAATAAAAATGCATCAATGAGTGAATGAATAAATCCATGTAGGGAGCTGTGCAGAGAGCCTGGCTCACTTTACACCCTGTTAGCTACTATAATTATGTTTTCCCATTAAATCTCACAATGGTTCTATGAGATAGCTATTGTTGTCTTCGTTTTACTAGGTGAGATAAACTAAGTTATAAAGAGGTGAGGTAACTTTTCACAGGACAATGTGGTAAGAACAGGCAAAACCAGCACTAAAACCATGTTCGTCTGACTCTAACATCACAGTGGGCTCAAAGTCAAGGTTTGGAGTGGCCAGAGGGTATTTAATGTTTCCTATTTTTGGCCCTGATTCTGGGTGGCGGGGCCTGAGCCTGGGGATGGAGCTGCATGCCCAGTGGTACATACAGGAAGTCAGGCCAAAGCCTTAGACTGCAGTTGGAGTCACCATTTATTGTCTAAGTTTACCTCTGGAAAAGCATTTTTCTTTGAAAATCATTGGAATGAAAATAAAGGGAGGTCATTATGAGACTGTTGCTTCTGGAAGTCCTGAACAGCAGCTGAGGAAGGTTGGAAGGTGCCAGAGTGTACCCTGCCACCAGTCAGCATCTTGGTGTTGAGAGGGAAGCACATGAGGCCCAAGCCAGTCTCCGACCAGCTGTGACTCCTGGAGACTCAAGATATGAGCTGATGTCGCCGGTGTTCAGGCACAAGGCTCATTTCACCTCCCAGGCTCCTGAGATTGCTCCTAAGGATATGCTTTTTGTTCTGCCCTCTAGCATCCCTTCTCCACACGAGCCACACAGGTACCTTTGCAGTGACCCTCTCTCCCCCTTTGCTGAAACTGCAGTGCCCATCCTCTGTACCTGTTTACAAGCCTGAGCCCACTGACAGCTGCTTGGTTCAGTAATAATGAATGTTCTTTTTACTCTGAACTCTGAACCTGGAGCCATGTCTGTAGCAGCTTCTACTCACTGAGTGTGTGCTGTATGCCAGGTACGGAGCATTTAGGAACAAGAGAACTGAGGCTCCGATCAGTTCTTCTCGAACGTTCTGGCACATGTGACTTACCTCGGGATCTTGTTAAAATGCAGATTCTGGTTAAGTGGGTCTGGGATAGAGTCTGGGATTCTGCATTTCTTACCAGCTCCCGGGGGAACCTCATGGACTACACCATGAGCACTCTCGTTGATCAGAGTTTTTGTGTTTTTGCAAGATCCCCAAATGAGTCACATTTAGAGGTTGTCTGCCCCCTGACACCAAATATGGGGTGTCTTTTCCAGCACCAATTCTGCAATTCTGCTGACACAATTGGTTGTTCAGCAGTTCAGTTCTGTTCAGGCACTATGTACCTGGAGTTAGCACTGGATCCCACAGGTTAAAGGGCTCGGTCCCCCAAGAGTGTCCCTACTTCTGAAGACAATTGAAAATGAGGTGGGTGCCTACCACCCTCCTTCAGTTTCCGTGATGTGCTGGAATGAGTCACAGAACCCCAGGAAAGCACTTTACTTATTGTTACTGAATTAGTATAAAGGATACAACTCAGGCACAGTCAAATGGTAGAGATGTGCGGAGTAAGGTGTGTGAAGAGGTGCAGACATTCCCTGCCATCCCCCCTCCCTGCACCCCAATGTGCTCCCCAAGCCCCTCCCTGCACCCTGATGTGCTCCCCAACCCAAGTTCTCTGAACCTATCTTTCAGTGGGTTTTATAGAAGCTTCATTACGTAGGCATGATTGATGCAGTCATTGGCGCCTGGTGACTAAACTCAGTCTCCCACCCCCTCTTCCCTCCCGGTAGGTGAGGTTGGGCTGAGAGTTCCAATCTGCTAATCATGGCTTAGTCTTTCCAGGGACCATCCTCCATCCTGAAGATATCTGGGGGCCTCTAGAGAATCACCTCATTAGCATAACCTCAGGTTTCATCTAAAGTACCTTGTTATAGGGGCACCTGGGTGACTCAGTGGGTTAAGTCTCCCGCTTTTGATTTTGGCTCAAGTCATGATCTCAGAGTTGTGAGATCGAGCCCCACGGCAGGCTCCATGCAGAGCATGGAGCCTCCTTAAGATTCTCTCTCTCTCTCCCCCTCTTCCTCTGCCCCCACCCTATGGCTCGTGTGTACTCATTGTCTCTCTTTAAAAAAAAAAAAAGAGGGGAACCTGGGTGGCTCAGTGGGTTAAGACCACTGCCTTCAGATCGGGTCATGATCTCAGGGTCCTGGGATCGAGCTCCATTTCGGGCTCTCTGCTCAGCAATCTGCCTGCTGCGTTGCCTACTTGTGATTGCTGTCTGTCAAATAAATAAATAAAATCTTTTTTAAAAAAGAATAAATAAAAATAAAGTAGCTTGTTATAATAAGAAAAGACACTCCTATCTGTTTTATCCTCAAGAAATTCCTAGTATTTTAGGGACTCTGTGTCAGGAAGCAGCAACCAAGATGAAATATATAAATTTTCTATTATATGACACATGTAAAGATAAATTTAAGGGTGCTGCATACTAACTAAACTCTCTGCCTGTTTCTGCGCTCTCTAGAAAGTGCGTTCTCATATTTTATCTTCTTTGCTCCTCACCACGCCCCATGCGATGTGTGTGGGGTAGCATTGGCTCCATGGGCATGTCAGTCACATCCCTAGTGTTCAGATAACTTGCTAGGTTGCCATAGCTGTGGATTTTAAAAAGAGCACCCCAAACAACCAAGGTTCATACACACCCCATTCATTATAAGGAATGGCATTTCTTTAGAAAGAAAGGAGAGTGGAGAGAAAGTAATGAAGTGTGAAGTTGACTGGGATTGGCTTGGTCAAATCTTATGATGCTGGTCAGCACCCTTCCCTTGCCTGCACTGGGGCAGGGAGTACAAGGCTGGAAACAGAGCCAAGAGGACCTCAGGAGCTCAGAGAAGTCATATCTTAGACTGATGAGCGGAGAGAAGGCAAAGCTTTTCACCAAGGACTCATCCGGAGCTGCGGATTGCTGGTTTCGGTCAAAAGCCAAAAAATGTCCTTACCTTTATCTCACAAATCTCAATTCAGGATATTTATTTTAAGGAAAAACTATACTCACATGTTACTGCAGCCTTTTTTTTTTTTTTTTTTGAAATAACATAGAATCGGGAACAAATCAAATGTCCAAATTACTAGAGGACTGAGTAAGTTATGGTATTTGATGAACGCTGCAGCCAGAAAAATTGCAGATTTTGTACCAAAAAATGAAATAAAAACATAACAATTTTATATCAACATGGAAAATATTTGCAATTGAGGGTGAAGCAGAACAGCAGATTATAAAAATTTATGTGTTCTGTGATTGCAATTATGTAAACTGAAGATAGGAATGGGGATATAGTAAAAATAAATTTTTTTTGATGAAGTGTTGGGATTAGGGATGATTTTTCTTCTTTAAAATGTCCTTTAGCATTGTCATTGCTTTTGCACGAAAAATATAAATAGTCCTGGGACTCCAAATTCCCTGTAACCCTGAGGACCATAGTGTGTCCCCACAATTTACAGTGAGGGGGACGAAAGCTATAACTTTATTCACCTAATATCATCTGTGTGAACAAAATCAATTTTCTGGGCTCTTTTTTCCCCTTGAAATGGGTCCTATGAAAATGACTGGATAAATAGTTGTCAAATTCAAAACTCTATCTGGGTAGCTCTGACTCAAAATGTCGGCCATGTGGCATCCATGGCCTTCCCTTGGAGAAGTCCTCATGTGGCAGCTCAGAGAAGTAGGCAGTCAGAGCCCAGAGGGGGCTAGGCTGAGGATAGAGAAGACAAATCATCTCAGAGAGCCCTGGTCAAGTCTCACTTGACAGATACTTCAGACTTCAGGCCTTGATTAAACTGGGACTTTGGGTGCAATTCTGTGTGTAAAACTGACAATAAATTTGAGCAAGTACTTAGGAATTTAATGACAGAAAAAGAGTGGTGCCAGTGACACCCGGGATGCTGGCTAGTTACCCAATAATCTAAAATATCTTTCATACCAAAGAAATGTTTCAATATCACAATTGAAAGTAAAAATCCAAAAAATGCTTCCATGCCCTAAAATAGGGGCAGTTAGGAAGAAATAAACTTTTTTTGTGTTATTCGTTTTAAGTAATCATTAGTTAATAATTAATCATTTGCTGAGGCGATGCTGTTGGAAGGGGTGTCAGCCTCAGTATTTCTCTACTGCCCCATCCTACCCACCCAAGCTGAGAGTATCAGCTGGTATTTTTACTAAAGGTGCCAACACAGGCCAAGCAGAATATACCAGCTTTCTAGAGGCTCCCATCACAAGCATGAGCCTAGCCAATGCCACTGCGATCAAGCAGAGACTTGAGGACTGGATCCTGCCTGCCAGGGGCCTCCCAGTAGATCTCAACGACCTTCTGCCCAATGTTACTCGCCCCTGGCTCCCCAACCTACCATGTGACTCCATTCCCAAAGCTCTGCCTTTGATTCCTTCCCTCTGCAGCCTCTCTCATGACCGTTACTAATTGTGGACCAGGCAGTTTGCTGAGCCTATAAGACCTACGAACCACCCCACCGTTCAGAAAATGAGATGATGTGTCACACCAAGGAAGGCCTTTACATTTCCTTTTCCTTTCTTTCTTCCTGCGGCGAGTGACAGTGATCAGTGATTCTCAAAGTATAGAAAAATGAATATGATTCAACTGTAGCTCTCTGCCCATACATTACTGGTGGAAGAAAGTCTCTGGAAAGGAGACCCTAGCGTTTAACTAGAGATGCCTACAACACTCAAAACTCCCTTCGAGTTGCTGCGCAAGTTGGGGCATCTGGACCTGATTTTTAAAGGATCATTTAACCTCACGGTCAACATCGAGCCCTGGAAAACCTCTAAACAAACAGCTGAGTTGAGGTCACAGCAACATGTCTACCGGCGAAGGAACTGGGTCAGCTGGAAATAGTGGTGGATGCGTCGTGACGAGCAGGAGTGGGGTTCTTCCCCCGCCACTTAGAGGTGTTCCCGCAGGGACAGGCACACTGTCTTCACACACACTATCTCTTCATCTTCGTGGTCCTGTCTTTTGCCGGTTTTGATTATCTGGCTGACACCCCCACTTGACTTGAAACCACGCAGCTCGACTCTGGTTGGAGAACACTCGGATTCCTGTTTTCTTTCCCAAGGTCACACAGCGAGGAAGCAGCTGGGTTCTCTCCGATTCCAGAACCCGTGGTTTTAAGCTCTGTGCTTTACTACCTTTTCCTTCAACTATAAATGCTGTGGATTTCTGTGGAACTCCTGTCGTTTCTGTTCTCTGGGAAATGGTAAACTAGCCCAGGCTCCTTGGGGGATCAGAGTCGTCTGTCGGGGAGATTCATCTCTCTCTCTGCTACTAATGAAAATGAAAATACAAGTGGAAAAAATTGGACTGGGGGTCACTAAATGGGACATTAAAACTAACAGCTCTCAAACAGTTTCTTAGAATTCTCACTTGGAGTTTCCCTTCCTGGAAAACAGTTCCAGGGGTGGAGTCTCAGTTCAAAATCTCTTGGGACTTCTGCCTGCTCCCGGCTCATTCTATGCAGGTTCCTCCCAGACAATAGCAGAACTTGATTGAGAAAGTTTGGGTTGGTGCTTAATACTGTTGTCTTTAACATCCTCCAAGACTTGGCTTTGAATCCCTGCTTCCCAGGTATGTTACATCCGGTGACTTACATAACCTCTCTGAAACCTGGTTTCCTTGTCTGTAAAATGAGGGCAACACCCTTCATAGGGAATTGAACTCCAGTGAGATGATACACCATAAGAGTTACAGGGCGCTTGTGCACTTGACTCACCTGATCTAGGCCTGAAAGCCTGTAAGTGATGGACCCAGCACCTGCACCCAAGCCGTCTGGCTCCAGAGGCTCCTTTACTTATAACCACCTTGCTACGCTATGTGATGAGGGATCTAATGGCTCAGTGTATGGTCCCGTGGAAGAACACGGGAAAGACCTTTAGCCCAGGTCAGGAGGAAAGGGTTCAGGGAAACATTCCAAGGCTGATGATATCCAAGCCAGAGGTAGGAGTTAACCAACGAAAGGGAGATGGGCTGGGGGTGGGGAGGTGGGATGTTGGGCAGCATGGATGGAGTGAAAGATAATGTTTATTTATTTTTTTTAAAGATTTTATTTATTTATTTGACAGACAGAGATCACAAGGAGGCAGAGAGGCAGGCAGAGAGAGAGGAAGCAGGCTCTGTGCTGAGCAGAGAGCCAGATGCCGGGTCTCGATCCCAGGACCCTGGGATCATGACCTGAGCTGAAGGCAGGGGCTTTAACCCACTGAGCCACCCAGTCACCCCAAAAGATGATAATGTTTAAATAGAAGGAACAGTAGGTACAAAGGCCAGATGACAAGAGAGAAGACAGCACATTGGATTGCTAATCAGCGGTGGCCAATCCGCACCATAGAAACATTGTTAAGCAGGGCCTTCTGTGCCAGGGTCCCTGCATAGAACCATCCTTTCTTGTGCAAAGAGGATCCTGGGCTCTCTGGCACTTGGCCTAGTGGCTGCCTGTGGTTGCCTTATGCTCTGTGATTTCAACGTGATTACAAACTCCTCGAGGGCAGGACTCAGTTCCTTCTGTCCGTTCCCTCTCCAGAACAAAGCACCTGCCAGGATCTCCAAACATGCTGGGCGAGATCTGCTGCTACGAATTTATCTGTGAATGACTTAGTGAAGTTGCCCCGTTGTTAACAGAAAACATCAATTAGTAGGTTCTTCAAGGATCCAAGGGTGTGGAGTGGTGGCCAGAATTTGCTTTTATTCTCGGGGCACTCCACAGCCACATAGCTTGTGTGGATAGGCAGTATCGGCATGGACTCATGGGGCAGGCAATGGATAGGCACTGTTCAGAGTTGGATGGCAAACTCAGAGGAGAGGTCTTGCTTTTCAGAGGAATGGGCAAGCATTGCTATTCTGGGCCAGGGTCAGTAAGGCCTCCATCACTGTAGCTCTGTCATGAAGCCCATTGTTCGAGCCACCAGGGAAATGGTTATTGTCTTTCTTCATCAGAGCCAGGACCCTTAACATGGCCTGATGGGACTGACCATGTTCGTGTTCATATCCAGAAATGAAACCTTTTGCTTTTTTGCCTTTTTCAGGGAAAAAGGTGTAAGTTAATGGTTTTGCTGTGTTTGATAGGTATTAATTTTCTCATTGCAAATTTTAGGATAATAGGACATTTCTTTTCATGACAAAAGATCACAGCAAAACTGGTGGATGGCAGCATTCCTAGAAGGGCTAGTGCCAGCCCCACATCAAGATACAGACACCAAGCTGGGGGGCCTTCTGAGGTGACCCCACTCATTGCTTTCATTATCGGGATTTGGGTTTTGTAGTAAATATGCATGAAGGATGTCACGACTGTATTTTTGTGGATGTTCTTAAAATGCTCTCTTTTGCTTTTGAACAGAGAGTGGCTATAATTTTGTGGTACTGGTGGTCATCACTTGCATAGCTTAATATTTTTTTTTCTTTTTATTTGGAAGAATTTCCAACTTAACCAAAATAGAGCAGAGAACACTCCTACAGCCTACACCCAGGTACATCTATCACTCACATTTTGCCCTATTTGTTTTATCTGTCTATATAAACTTTAAGTTTTTTATGAACAAATTAAGAGTAAGTTGCATGTCTTGTTCATTTATCCTTAAATACTTTGCTGTCCATTTCCTAGGAAGAAAGATATTCTCCTCTATGAGCACAGTGCAGTGATCAACCTCAGTAAGTTGAATAGTGACACAGTACGTTTGTCTAGTATATGGTCTATATTTGGATTATCAGTGGACACCAGAATGTTCCTTCCAGCATCGTCTCCGTTAGTACAGGTGTATCGGGTAGTACATTTCACTGTCACATCTCTAGTTTCCTCTCATCAGAAACAGTTCCTCATCCTTTGTCTTTTACCACCCTGATATTTTTGGGGAATCTGATGTGTTGGTTCATTTTAAATAAATAATTTTCTCACCTGGGATACATTTCCTATTTCCTCCCTGTTGGATTCCTGGGATTCATCTTCCACTGGCCACACGACTTTTAAAAGAGACTCTGTCACATACAGAGTAATCTAATGGGTCATCTAGTCTCTAACTGAAAGTCTTTGTGAACTGTGTGTCTCCAGTCTGGAGCCTGAGCTCTGCCATTGATTTGTTGTGCCATCCTGGGCTCGTTACCCTTCTGGGCCTTAGTTTCCTCATTTATAAAAGGAAGAGATTGACTTAGATGACCTCTAGTAGCCCTCTGGATTAGACGATTCATGATTTTTTAGGAACCCATGATAGCAAATGCTTGTGTTCAGAGGCAGTTAACGCCCCCCCGCCCCTTTTTTTGTTAATGCCCTTTTTTCAAAAAATTTTTTAACTTTAAACAATTTAATTTGATTTTTTTTCAGTGTTCCAAAATTCATTGTTTATGCACCATACCCAGTGCTCCATGCAATATGTGCCCTCCTTAATACCCACCACCAGGCTCACCCAGCCCCCCACCCCCTCCCCTCCAAAACCCTCAGTTTGTTTCTCAGAGTCCACAGTCTCTCATGGTTTGTCTCCCTCTTGTATTTCCCCCAACTTACTTCTCTTCTGCATCTCCCAGTGTCCTTCGTGTTATTCCTTATGCTACACAAGTAAGTGAAACCATATTATAATTGAGTCTCTCTGCTTGACTTATTTCACTCAGCATAATCTCTTTCAGTCCTGTCCATGTTGATACAAAAGTTGGGTATTCATCTTTTCTAATGGAGGCATAAGACTCCATTGTATATATGGACCTTATCTTCTTTATCCATTTGTCTTTTGAAGGGCATCTTGGTTCTTTCCACAGTTTGGCGACTGTGGCCATTGCTGCTATGAACACTGGGGTACAGGTGGCCCTTCTTTTCACTACATCTTGTATCTTTGGGGTTAATACCGGTAGTGCAATTGCGGGGTCATAGGGAAGCTCTTATTTTTAATTTCTTAAGGAATCTCCACACTGTTTTCCAAAGTGGCTGCCCCAACTTGCATTTCCACCAACAGTGTAAGAGGGTTCCCCTTTTTCCAAATCCTCTCCAACACTTGTTGTTTACTGTCTTGTTAATTTTGGCCATTCTAACTGGTGTAAGGTGGTATCTCAATGTGGTTTTGATTTGAATTTCCCTGATGACTAACGATGATGAATATTTTTCCATGTGTCTGTTAGCCATTTGTATGTCTTCTTTGCAGAAGTGTCTGTTCATGTCTTCTGCCCATTTTTTGGCGTGATTATTTGTTTTGTATGTGTTGAGTTTGAGGAATTCTTTATAGATCTTGGATATCAGCCCTTTGTCTGTAGTGTCATTTGTGAATATCTTCTCCCATTCCATGGGTTGCCTTTTGTTTTGTTGACTGTTTCCTTTGCTGTGCAGAAACTTTTTGATCTTGATGAAGTCCCAAGTGTTCATTTTTGCTTTTATTTCCTTTGCCTTTGGGGACATGTCTTGAAAGAACTTTCTGTGGCCATTGTTGAAGAGGTTACTGCCTATGTTCTCCAGGATTTTGATGGATTCCTGCCTCACAGTGAGGTCTTTTATCCATTTCGAGTTTATCTTTGCATATGTTGTAAGAGAATGGCCGAGTTTCATTCTTCTATACATAGCTGCCCAATTTTCCTAGCACCACTTATTGAAGAGACTGTCTTTTTTTCCACTGTATATTTTTTCCTACTTTGTCGAAGATTATTTGACCATAGAGTTGAGGGTCCATATCTGGGCTCTCTCCTCTGTTCTACTGGTCTGTGTGTCTGTTTTAATGCCCTTTTTAAATGTGAATATAGGGATGCCTGGGTGGCCCAGTTGGTTAAGCGGCTGCCTTTGGATCAGGTCATGATTCCAGTATCCTGGGATCGAGTCCCACATCGGGCTCCTTGCTCTGCAGGGAGTCTGATTCTCCCTGTGCCTCTACCTGCCACTCTACCTCTCTATACTCTCTCTATCTCTCTGACAAATAAATAAATAAAATCTTAAAAAAAATAAATGTGAAAATAAGAGCAGCTCACTTAGTTGCCTGGAATTTTGAGAACTTGGTCTGGATTTGCAAGCAAAGTTGAAACTTTAAACTAGAAAAGTCCATTGTATCTTGATTAGTGAGGGGGGAAGATTATGTCTTGGCCTGGGCACAAAATATAGCTTATCTCATGCAGATAAACTGACACATTAACACTGAGGTTCCAAGATGCTCGCATATTTCAAAACATATACCTAGGAACGAAAGCCTTCATTCTGGCTGATAACAAGATTCCTGTAATAACATGCATTTAGGGTATTTTCCAAATACCCAAAGGCACGCATGACTTTAAAGAACACATATGCATTTCATTGCAGTAACCCACTTTTGTGCTTAATTAAATTCTGTTTGGCAGAAGTGGCAATTTGAATTCGATACACTATTATCGTATCACATTACCAATATGCCGTTCAGGCTCCAGCCCTGGACACTCCTGATATGAAGCACTCTGCAGGAGAAAGAAGGAAACTGTGAAGCTGCCAAAAGGCAGGCTGCGCATTCCCCAGGGCAGCCCCGAAGATCAAGAAGAGGAACCTGAGAGCTCATAGGAGGCACAGGCTCATGGTGCCTTGGAAGGCTGCTCAAGTATTCCTTGCCCCATTGGGGAGCTCTTTATTCAGTATTAGCAAATGGTGAAAGACCCTTTCCAGCATTTGTGCTTGGGCACTCAGTTAGCTCTGAGACATTTGTGTTGGAAGCTTTGTTCAGGCAAGGACACAGAACTGTGTGGTGGTTTAGAAAACATCTTCACGGAAGGCAACCTGGAAAAAGGAAGACAGTGGGGAACAACTTAGGGAACAGAGACCCCGTGTTCAGAGTCCAGCTTTAATACCTCTTACTAATATGATCTTAGGCAAGTTACGTAGTCTCTTTGAACTCTTGAGTCTTCAAAATGGGCTTTATAGGGTATGCTCTTGTTGTAAAGATTAAAGATATAGATATGCAAGTTGTCAGCCTGGCACAGACTTGGCACTTAAAATGTACTTCTTTCTCCTTTCCCTCTTTATTTAGAAGGAGGTAGGCAGGACAAATATTGTTAATTCTGTTTTATATGGTGGAAAATGGAGGATCATGGAGTTTTTAAGGTCATTCGACTGCTAAGGTTCTAAGAGGGATTTGAGCTTGTGATTTTCTGCTAGCCCATTAAGGTTTATCTCCCTTGCAGATCTTTCTGTTGGAAGATGATTATACCACTGAGCTGGTTTCAAAAGGCTGGCAGCAATTTGTTTTTTAATAAACTTATTTTAAAAATTAGAATAGCCTTAAATTTATAGAAAAGTTATGAAAATGGCACAGAAAATTTCATGTACTCCTCGTGCAGTTTCCCTGATCATTGATGTCACTGTGGTACACTTGTCACAACTGAGAAACCAGCACTGGTACCTCACTACTTACCATTAATTTCTGTGTTATTATAAATGCCATGTTTATTTTCATAAGTCATTTTGCCTATGATTTCACTAGGTTTTCCCTAATATCCTTTTTCTGTTCCAGGATCCCATCCAGGATCCCATGTCACATTTCATTGTCGTGTCTCTTCTGCCTCCTCTGGTATATGTGATAATTTCTCAGACTTTCATGGTTTTTCATCAGACAGTTTTGAGGAGTACTACAGTTAGGTAGAGTTCCCCTCATTTGTCTGAAGTTTCCCTCATAGTTAGACTGGGGTGATGGGTTTAGGAGAGGAAATGTTTTCTGCCCCCAAAACATTTTTATTGTTCGTGGCTGTCGCCCTCCACTGGGATCAGTCTTGTGATTTTTATCTTACCAAGCACAGAGTGCAACTCTAAGGTAAAAGCTTGTGGCCAGTCCTGGACCGCTCAAAAGATTCCCTCACATGCTATTTGATTGTATCTTTGGGTTGACTTTCCTTTTGTTTTGCATGCCTTCCGTCACCAGATTGCTCTGGCTGAAAAGGTCTGTGATAGTTAACCTTTCTTACTGAAATGCCAAAAATTGACTCAGATAAAATTTCTAAATTATTTACAGGGTTTAAAAGTAAGTTCCATTTTTGCATTAGATTCAGACATTCCCTTTTCTGTTCAGCCTTCCTTGAGCCTCCTCTTTGTTTTTTCTCTATATTTTAGACCTTTCACATCTTGTTTATAGTGTCTGCAGGATGTATCGTAGGTTAAAACTCTACATATGTGATAGCTACCTGAATAGGTCAGCATTGCTCATTTGGCATGTCTTGTCACCCAGATGCACCATCAACCCATCTCAGATGTTATGTCAGATTTTGATCAATGTGTACATTCAATTTTGTTTCAACTGCAAATATATACTGTTTCAGAAAAGTGGTCCAGAGAAAAATCAAGCAGAATCAAAATGTGACTTTGTGTGGGTTGGAACACACATAGTGCTTTGCCTCATGAGTATATGAGAGAGGGCAATCAGAATGGTAAAAGTTCTCAACGGATCCTGAAGAATGATCAGGTGAAAGAGGCAATCACCGTGGGTATAGCTGAATTCTGGCAGGTGCCGTCGAAATTTGTCACCAAAAGGTATTCGCGCACATTGTCTACAAGTTAATGTGGGTAGTAGCTGTTCTAATGAAGAGCAGATTTCTTTTCTTTTTTATTTCTTTTTTTTTTTGAAGGTTTATTTATTTTAGGGGAGGGGAAAGGGGGGGGGGGGGGGGGGGGGGCGGGAAGGGGGGGGGGGGGGAGGGGGGCAGGGAAAGAAACAGCTGAGCTCGGAGCCCGCCTCCAGGCTTGGATCTCAGAACCCTGAGATGATGGCCTGAGTTGAAATCAAGAGTCAGATGCTTAACTGATAGAGACACCCAGGCGCCCCCTGAAGAGCAGGTTTCTTAAGGATAGACTTTGAAGAACCATCTTTGCACTCCTTGTGGCAGTTAGCCCAGCGCTTTGAACACAGTAAATGTCCACTTGATGAGTATTTTTTTTTTGACTCCTACTCTTTTGCAGGTACTCTGCTAATTACTGGCATGATACATAGATAGAAGACAGAATCTCCTGCTTTGAAGAGCTCACAGTCCACTGGGATAGAGGAATAAGGAATCAGATAACTAGGTTTCAGTGGGATCAGCATTCTAGTGAAAGAAAGACATGACTAGTTCTTCCTGGAAAGGTCTTGATGCTTCCCAGGGGATAGAACTTCTGCATTGAGTCTTGAAGTCTAAGAGATCTTGAGAAAAGGCACAAGCGTAATCCTTGTGAAGCAAAAGTCTGTCTCCTTGAGAAATGAGTCAGGTATTGTGGAAGGAGAGACAATGTGGTGTCAGATGGAGAACATCCAGCTGGTAGATTGGGGCCAGGTTTCACCACGCTGATCAGTTTGGTACTTCTTTCTGTAACATTCAAGGATTATCAGCAAGGGGTGGGGAATGACGTGATGTGATTGCATTTTAGAAAGCACTTTGAGGTGATGTTTTGGGGGCAGCAGGAAGCAGAGAAACTGGTCAAGAGACTCTTGGCAACAGTCTACTTGAGAGATGATGTGGGTGTGAATTCACCATGAACCGGCATCTGTTGCACCTACTTGCTGGGTCGTTTGCTTGGTGAAACACCTAGCTCATGTTACACATCCTAAAGACAAATCATATACTTCTGAATGACAAATATCTCATTTTCTTAGAAGCATCTAAGTGAGGGCAGTAAGCAAGTGTTTCCTTGAGACACAAAGTGGGGGAGTGCCCAGAAATGAGGTAGACAGTGTGTGAAGCCAGCCTCTGGAACCCAGAATGTGGCCATCTAGAGCACAGCCGGTGCCCCTCAGAATTACATGTTCCAATTTGCATTTCCCCTTCCGTTGCTTCCTGATCCCCATTCCTCTTGTTAATTCTGCCATCTGCAACATGCATGGGTGCAAAGAGCTAACCTGAGGAATTCTCTAATAACATAGTCATGCTTTTGGCGATCTGTGTTAGCCTTATTTGACAAACTATCAAGGTACAGAGACAAAGAGAGATATTTATATTACAGGTTTAAATGTTAAACCCTGTCATAAACTGTTCGGTTATACTTCATAGAAAGAAAAATATATCTGATGAACAATGGACTCACATTAGAATAAGAAAAAGAGCACGTTCTGTTCTTTGGTAAAAGTTCCCCTGCCAAGTAGAGAAGTTCCATGGTTTTCAGGTCCATATGCAAGGCTGGGGCTTAAGGGGCCAAGAGCCACACTCAGGGCCACCCTGGTAGACAAATAAAATTCATGGAGTTGGTGACAGTCAGAAGGTGACATGGTGGGTGATTGAGGAACATGAGTCAAAGAACACTTACAATTAGCTCTCTTTGGGGTTGAACACAGTATGCCTGGACATGTGGCAGTCCTGGACATGTGGCTGTGATAGGAACATTAAGAGGCATCAGAGCAGAACAGGGAGGTCCTCCCGTGAGGTGAGGGATCTGAGTTCGGGTTCAGCCTCCCACCCTAACCCCTGTGAGACCCTGACAAAGTCACTTCAGCAATCTGGGTGTCATGTCCTCCACCAGTGAAATGAGGCTATTGGCTTAGATCATCGCTAACCTCCCTTTCACTCTAACAAGTCTTTTACTCCATGATGACTAATCCATGAAATGTTACCAACAGCTTGTATGTGGTAGTGAGGGCTCAGCATCCTTCTCTGTAAAACAGGGGTAAAATGACCTACCTCACAAAGGCGGTTTGAGGATTACATTTGAAGTGGTATTTTGGGTCAAAATCGTGGGTCAAAGTCATTAGCACTGAACCTATCAAACAGTAGATTCTTGGTAAGTCCAAGTGTCCTTTATCAGGTCTCTCCAATCCACTAAAAATGTTTAATGAGCATTTACTATGTGTAAGGCAGTGTTCTAGAAGCTGGACCCATAGTAGTGAGTAAGACAAATGAGTTCACGGCCTCTAGGGAGCTTTCAATAAACAGACTGATGCGCGCACACTAGCACAGCATTTCTCCCCTTGCTTCCTCCCTGGCGCCTTTTTCCTGCCTCCTCTTCAACCCATTTCCCCTCAGCTCCTGTTGCAGATCCTGGCTGCCTGGAATCTCATGCCAGGAATGATAGATCAAAGGCCGGAGGACTGGTGTATGAGACTTTGAATATTTTTACTCAATGGCCAGGGTTTAGGAAGGGTTGTGGAGAACTGAGCATGAATGGTGACAAGAGTAGGAACAGAGATAATCAAAGTAGCTGGATACAAGGGCTGTGCTTCAGGACTCCCCAAATCTATAAATATTGATAACACTAAGCTGGTTACTTCATTAGATGAAACACCTGGAAAGTCATACATACAGAAGAGGATACAAAGATGTAATAATAATAATGTTAAAAAACCGTACTAGTCTATAAACAACCAACAGTCACTCAACACCATCTGGGGCAGGCTGGGCAAGGCGTTGACCTCCTAGAGGTGAATAATATTTAATTTCCGCCCTTAAGGAGCTTGTGTTTTCCTACGGGAGGCAGACATGAATCTCAATGTACTGTGCTCAGTGCTTATATAGATGCGTAAATACAAGAAGCTGTCCTATGGAGAACAAAATATTTTGACTTCATTGCTTCAACATGACCATTTTTATCCTACTCAGGTAAAATGAAAAGTTCTCCTGAAGTTAAATAATTTAAAAAATATTAATTTTATATTTAAGTAATGAAATGACAACTAAGTGTCATACGTAGAGATAGTCAACATAAAGTAATATTGATAATAGCAAATATGATGTATAACCGCAGCTTATGACAGGGTTTAACATTTAAACCTGTAATATAAAGACGAGTGACGCTGAGCATCTTTTCATGTGTTTGTTGGCCATCTGGATGTCTTCTGTGAAGAAATGTCTGTTTAGGTCTTCTGCCCATTTTTTAATTAGATTATTTGAAGGTTTGTGTGTGTGTGTGTGTGTTGAGTTATATAGGTTCTTTGTATATTTTGGATATGAACCATCATTTACAAATATCTCTCCCAGGTAGCTCAGTGGGTTAAGCCTCTGCCTTCAGCTCGGGTCATGATCCCAGGGTCCTGGGATTGAGCCCTGCCTCGGGTTCTCTGCTGAGCAGGGAGCCTGCTTCCCTCTCTCTCTCAGCCTGCCTCTCTGCCTACGTGTGATTTCTGTCTGTCAAATAAATAAATAAAATCTTTAAAAATAAAACAAACAAACAAACAAACAAACAAATATCTCTCTCATTCAGTAGGTTGTCTTTTGGTTTTGTTGGTTACTTCCTTTGCTGAACAAAAATTTTTTTATTTGGATGGAGTGTTAATAATTTATTTTTGCTTTTGTTTCCCTTGCTGCAGGAGATAATCTAGAAAAATGTTGCCATGACCAGTATCAGAGAAATGACTGCCTGTGCTTTCTTCTAGAATTTTTATAGTTTTAGGTCTCACATTGAGGTCCTTAACCCATCTTATTTATTTTTGTGTGTGGTATAGGAAAGCGGTCCAGATTCATTCTATTGCATGTTGTTGTCCAGTCTCCCCCACACCAGTGTAGAAGAGACTATGCGATTCATTTTGTGGACCCCAGAGTAATGAATAGAACACAGCATACTCTGATTACTTGGTAAGGGCTTTGCTGAGTGAATGAAGAATGAATAAACAAATGAGAATAGAAAGATAATATAGCACTGACTTCCGAAGCATCACTAATCCACCTTTCAACAATAATACCTCCTATCCCTTTGTACCATAATAATCTGTTCTTATGGTTACCACTCCCCTTAGAGAGTGACTTTCTGAAGGGCAGCAACAATGTTTTCCACACATGTTTATATCCAGTGCTTGTAACTTAGCAGGCATTCAGAGAATGTTTGCTAAATAAATGAACGACAAAATTTTATAATAAGGATCAGGATTCTTGAGGTGTTTTCTTCTTATTTCATCTTTGTCACAACCGAAGCCAGGGGTACATAGTCTGGGGGCTTCTGATCCATGTAGAATCAGAATCTGATTAGGAAATGTACTTTGCAAAGGTAATACCTATACCATTTAGAGGAAAATATAAAATAAGACAATGTCTGCTGAGGGCTTTCCCCAGAGCTGAATTTTACTCTGCTATTTCCCTGAGGACCCCTGGCTCAGCTTTGCTCTGTTCCTAGCACAGCTTTGGCCGCAGCCTTGACAGCAGCTTGGAGACAGATAGGAACATTATTTCATGAAGTAATTCAGACACGATTAAAAAAAAAAAAAAACAAAAACTCATCTTGGCACTAACCCTGCACAAGCTTGAGTTTAACCTGTTATTATGACATTACAGGGAATAATAAGTAAGCTGCACACTGGAAAACTGCAGAAGCTTGGGAAGGAAGATCTCAAATTTGCACACAAGCCACTCAATAGAAAATAAAAGGATGCCCAAAGAATGAAATGTGCTAGTTAGTATAGAGTGCTTTTATCCACATGTAATCACAGGGAAAGCACTTGAAGAATTCCCTCTTTGCTCTAACTTCCAGAAAGGGTAGGTACTTGGAACTTCACAGTGATAAAGTCTGTAGCCTGGGATGAAGTGTTTGATATTAGGCCAGAGGTTTGAGTGTCTGGACTTGGTTGATTATTATAAGGCCCCTTTAGAGCTTCCATGTCTAGTTAATGGATCTCAGAAATCCACTTCATTCCCTAGCCCTGGAAGGATGCTGGGGGGATGCGGGGGGTCTGCTGATCTGACCCTGGAAAAACTAGAACTTCAGGAGATGGGAGCTAGAGAATCCAGATTTGTTGTAATACAGATGAGATGCAAATTATCATACTTCTCAGAGCCTGGTCTCTTCATCTGTAAATGGCCAAATGAGGAAAAGCATGTAGAGCCTCTGGAACACTAGGTCAGGTACCCTGAAAAGGCCCTGAGGCTGTAGTTCCAAGCACTGAGGCTCAGAGGGGGCAAGTCACCAACTCCAGGTCTCAAGCACATTCAGTCTGCTTCGTGATCCTAATCCAACATGGTTTTTATATTTGTTTTTAAATGATTTATTGAGATGAAATTCAGATAACATGGTATTAACCATGTTGACTGAACAAATCAGTGGCTTTTAGTAACATTTACAATGTTGTATAATCACCACCTCTGTCTAGTTTCAAAATGTTTTTATCACTCCAATGTAAAACCCTGTACCCATTATGCAGAATCTCCTGTTCTCTTCTTTCCCCAGCTCCGGGCAATCGTGAGTCTGCCTGGTCACTATAGAGTTAACTCTTCTGCACATTTTAT
>NW_026739900.1:20792-21739 GCF_022355385.1 Mustela nigripes | reverse complement strand
ACTAGAGGGGGCCCCATGCTCTTCAGGAAGAGAAGGAAGGCATCAGCAGCCCGTCAGGGGTGCCAGGGAGAAGTGTTCCTGGGGTGGTGGGTACCCTGTTCTGTGAAGGAGCCCCACAGCGACCAGGAGGGCGCTTCCTGACGGCCCCAGGAAATAGGGGCACAAAGTGGAAATCGGGGTGATTTCAGAGAATGGAAGGGTGATATTTCCTGAGCACGTGGATCTTTGGACTGACACTTGTATATGCTACGCTGCTAAAGTGCTTAGCTCAGCTCAGCACACCCGGACGCTCTGGGCATTCCTCCTTTCCTACTGTTCCCCGCCTTCTCCTCCTCTTCCCGCTCCCGCTTCCCCCTCCCCACTCGCTCCTCCCTCGCCCCCTCCCTCCTCTTCCTCCCCTCCTGTCCCTCCCCCCCCCCCCCTCCTTCTCTCCTCTTCCTTCCCCTCCTCCTCTCCCCCCTCCTCTTTTTTCCTCTCTTCATTTTTATCACTATGATAAGGCTTAGTTTTGACTCCCAGTTTTCCTGATGCTGTGACTCCTTCTAAATCAAGAGCCACTAAGAACTTTCTAGGTGCTGAGTTCTCTGGTAGGTCCGGATGGGAGGAGCTCGCTAAAGATGTGATTTGTTGGTAGACCAGAAACTCAGGAACATGGAAGAGCGCAGAGTGATACCGAGAGCACAGAACTGGGCGTCAGAACCCACGCTGTGGTGGCCACAGAAGAGACGGGTCAAAGGCGGCTGGCGTAGAAGCTGCCAGCAGAACCTCAGCCTCAGGGATAGTTCGAGGGAGACAAAAAGAGCCAGAGATCACCAAGTGTAGCTCCTGTCTCTTACAGATGAAGAACCCGAGGAAACTGAGACCCAGAAAGGCTCAGAAGGGACCAGAGACAGGCCTGAGGTCCCCCAGTAACTTGGCCATGGACGTAGTGAAAGACCCCCCCCCCC
>NW_026739900.1:0-792 GCF_022355385.1 Mustela nigripes | reverse complement strand
TTTTATTAATTCTTTCAAAGAACCAGCTCCTACTTTCGTTGATTTGTTCTATTGTTTTTTTGGTTTCTATTTCATTGATTTCTGCTCTGATAGATAAAGAGGCTTTCTATTAGCTGTCCCCACATTTAATTCACCAACAAATACTGTCATTTCTATTCTTAAAATATACCATCCAGTTTCCTTGCCTCCACTCCTGTTCTTCTCCTGTCTCATTTCCTCAGAAGAACCAGAGTGATTGTTTAAATATACAGAGAGAATCATGTCATTCCCATTTCTTGCTCTTCAAAGACTTCCAATTATACCAAATAAATGCCATCCTTATCAATGACCTACAAGGCCCTTCATGGCCTGGGTTGTGCGCACATGTCCAGTATCAGCTGGGAGAGGCTCGCTCATCAGCTAAGCGCTTGCCACACAGGCCTCTTCTAACTCATCAAACACAACAAGATCCTTGGCGCCTCAGGGTCTTTGCACTTGGAGCCCTTCTCTCTTTCTCAGATGAGATGACAGAAGACAAAATCCTGAAGTGTTCCTACGAGCCACAGGAGAACCACCACAAAGGAGGCAGTGACGAGCAGCTGGAGATAGGAGCCAAAAACCAGGAGTGTGGTGTGAGGAAGCAGGGCCATGGGACCCCGCGGCCTGACGAGCGGTCACAGGAGTCAAGCCCTCACAAGTGTTCAGCAACCCAGCACACCGTGAGGTCACTGCTGGGCTGACCGTGAGAGGTCTCAGAGAGTGATGGGGGTTGAGGCTGGCCCGGACGGTCAGCAGGAGTCCCTGAGAACAGAC
>NW_026739899.1:0-10722 GCF_022355385.1 Mustela nigripes | reverse complement strand
CTTGCCTACATGACCATGCCCCTGCTATTAGGAGAGGGTATCTTGTTCAAACAGGAGTCAAGTGTCATGCCCTAAAAGCCAAGCGGTTACAGAAAGGCAAAAGAGCAGTTACATTGAATTCAACCCTGGGGGAAGGGTCTTTTCACTGCAAGGGGAGGAGGGGTACTTTTACACAACAAAAGAGCAGTTAATTAGTTAACGACGGGGGAGGGGGGTCTTTCACTGGACCACCTAGACCCAGAGAACTGATGATGCTGACCCTACTGACCTGTGACTTTGACCTGGAATTAACCACTTACAGATGACTTTTGCCCCAATTCCATACTGTATTTCCCACTGTACAAGCCCCTTCATGAATAGTATGCATCTTTACCTTAAAGCTTCCCTAATTTTGTTGTTGGGGAGACCTTGCTTTGGGAAAGATCCCTGGTGTTTTCCTTTTCCTGTTCCAAGTAAAACCTTTCCTTCTCCTATTCTTTGCCTTGGTTGTGGCTTTTAGCTTGACACTAACCAAGAGGTGAACGCAGGTTCTGGTAACACTCTCAACAGTGAAAAAAAGAAAGAAAAATCAATGAAATCGAACCACATTTGACATCAATCAAATGTTCAACAATGAACATTTTAATGATTTATAACAGGACTTGAGCTTTTAACTTTGGCCGGTCATACACTGGATTAGATTTTTGCAAACACAAATGAAATTTAAATAGAAAGATAAGAAAGGAATAATTGTTTCAGTCATGAAAATTAGAATGGAAAGTTTTAAGGAAAAGACTAAAAATAAAAATGGTATTTCACAAAAAGTGGAAGATCTTCAGTTAAGTTACCAAACAATTGGTTCTCAAACAATATCAAAGACCAGTAAGTTCCAAATATGGAAAAATTATGAACTTTTTTTTTGCTTTAGATTACTCATATAAAATGAGATACTGTCACAACTGTATACCCATGCAAAAGAATGAAGTTGGACTCCCATCTCACACCACACACAAGTAACTCAAGATGGATCATAGACTTAAATGCAAGACATAAAAATATAAAACGCTTAAAGAAAAACATGAGTACATTTTTATAACTGGGTTAGGCAAAGCCTTCTTAGATATGATAACAAATGCATAAGCAACAAGAGAAAAGCAGATAAATCAGACTTCACCAAAATTAAAACTTCTTTGCTTCAAAAGACACCATCATAAAAGAGAAAAAAATAACCCACAAAAAAGGAGAAAATATTTGCAAATAATACATCTAATGAGGGACTTATAAGACATAAAGAACTCTAACAATTCAGTAATAAAAAGATATAATAACCAAATCTTAAAATGGGCAAAGGCTCTGGGTGGCCATTTCTCCAAAGAACATATACAAATGTTCAATATGCACATGAAAAGATGCTTAACATCTTTAGTCACCAGAGAAATGCAAATCCAAACCACAATGAAATATTTCACATCCCCTAGAATGGTAATCATTGAAAAGACAGATAACAAGTGTTGAGGAGGATGTAGAGAAATTAGGCTCTTCATACATTGCTGGCGGGAATGTAAAATGATGCAGCTTCTTTGGAAAGCAGTTTGAGAGCTCCTCAGATGTTAAACGTATTTACCATATGACCCCACAATTCCAATTCTAGATATATCCCCAAGCGAAATTAAAATATGCATCCATGTAAAAATTGTATGTTTACATTTATAACAGCATTATTTCTTTTTTTTATTAAAGATTTTATTTATTTATTTGACAGAGAGAGATCACAAGTAGGCAGAGAGGCAGGCAGAGAGAGAGAGAGAGAAGGAAGCAGGCTCCCTGCTGAGCAGAGAGCCTGATGCGGGGCTCGATCCCAGGACTCTGAGACCATGACCTGAGCCAAAAGCAGAGGCTTTAACCCACTGAGCCACCCAGGTGCCCCATCACAGCATTATTTCTAATAGCTAAAAAGAAACACTCAAGTGCCCATCAAGTGATGAGCACATAAATAAAATGTGGTACATATCCACATACTAGAATATTCAACCATTAAAAAGAATGAAGTACTGATACATACAACGACATGAATAAGCCTTGAAAACATGTTAACTGAGAGAAGCCAGTCACAAAAGAACATGTATTCTATTATTCCATTTATATGACATGAACAGTTTAGGCAATTCTATAGAAAGAAATTAGGTTCTGTAGTCAGGGCCTGGGAGGAGGTGAGAATGTGGAGCGACTACTAATGAGTATGAGGTTTCTTTTGGCGGATGATGAAATGCTCGACATTACATCAATCAGACATTTGTGATGGTTGCACAGTTCTGTAAATATACTAAAAACCATTACATTGTGCATTTTAAAAGTGTGGATTTGAAGGTACATGAATTATATGTTTATAAAGCCATACAGGAAAAGGGGAGGAAAAGAAAGGGGATGGAAGGGAGTAGGGAAGTGTAGAGAAGAAGAGAGGAAAGAGGATGAGAGAGTGAGAAGAACAAGAGCTGCACATGTGGGTTGCCCCTTGATAAGGAATAAAGAATAAAGGGAGGGATAGAGAGAGACTTGAACACAGCTTCGGAATCAAAGACAAAACATCACCAGAAAAAAAGAGAGGGAGCGGATGACATAGACCGTGGCCATCGGTTATAAACTGAATCCAAAGCTTTTTTGGAGATGAAAGTAAAATACGAAATTCCTCCTATTGAATAATTTCATTACCCTACGATGATTTCTGTTCTATAGCTGTGTAGAAACTGGGCCATGTAGGTCCATAGGCTTTTCCTGAGTTTCTGTTATAAAAGAGGTTTGTACAAAAAACACAAAGGAGAAAATACTTGATTTGACAAGCGGTTTTGGGAATTTCACCAAGGGCGACATCTCAGCTGCCTCTCCCAGGATTAGTAATAATCAGATGGGGGATGCAAGAGGCAGGGTATTATATGTAGAGGGATCCGTTTGTGGAGAGACATGTTGGTACGAAAAAGCATGACACAGAAGAGAAATGTGAGGGAAAGGGGCAGAGAAGTCTCATGGGGTTAGGGAAGTAAATGTTCTTTTCTATAATGGAATGAAGTTTTGAATTTATCTTATAAATAACAAGTCAGGGTAAGTATAATTAATACTGGGGAGCTCTGTCCAGATTTCCAGGCCCATGCACACACTTCCACACTGTTATGATATTAGCTCGTGATAGGTCTTAACTGTCCCTCTCGAAAGTGATTTAGCTGGGAGGAACTGCCTCTCCAGTGACAGGCTCTTACAGGGATATACACTCAACTCTCTTGCCTCAATTTGGGATAACTCTGAAGGGCCATCCCAGCTCCAGAGTTTCCTGTAGAATTGGCTGAGGTCTCAGTTCCAACCACATTGAGTCAGCTTCTTCCACCCAACACTATCTTCCTTACTTCCTGAGAAGTGTATCTCCTAAGCATGCTCTCCAAAAAACAGTATGCATACAATTCCCCATTTCCAGAGAGCCCAATCCAAGATACGGTGTACATTATGTGCTATCAACAGTTAGTAGGCAACAAAGAAAAATCAGCCAGGGGGGCACCTGGATGGCTCAGCGGGTTAAAGCCTCTGCCTTTGGCTTAGGTCATGATCTCAGGGTCCTGGGATTGAGCCCCACATGAGGCTCTCTGCTTGGCGGGGAGCCTGCTTCCCCCTCTCTCTCTGCCTGCCTCTCTGCCTACTTGTGATCTCTGTCTGTGAAATAAATAAGTAAAATCTTAAAAAAAAAAAAAAAAAAGAAAGAAAGAAAGAAAGAAAGAAAAAGAAAAAGAAAAATCAACCAGGAAAGGAGATTTAAGAATATCACTGCAAGAGACAATGGAGAACAAGAAAAGAATGATAATGTCAAAGACAATGGAAAAATCAATTTAAAAGGAAGAAGTGGTCACCAGTGTTGAGTGTTACTGAAAATAAGAATTCATCAGTCAGGATTATTACCTTCTCAATTGCCTTCCAATTTTTTAAGATTTTATTTATTTATTTATTTATTTATTTATTTATTTATGAGAGAGAAGAGAAGCATAAGAGCATGGGGAGGGGCAGAGGGGGAGGGAAAAGCAAACTCCCCGCTGAGACCCAAACCCACTGAGCCCCAGGGCAGATCCTGAGATCACCACCTGGGCTGAAATCAATACCCATGCTGAAATCAAGAGTTGAAAGCCCAACCAACTGAGCCAACAAGGCATCGTCCCTCCCTTTTGATTTTTAGATTGATTTTAGATTTTATACATGTCTTAATGATTTTTTTCTCCTATAAAGTTAAAGGATAAATAAGCCTGCTCCTATAGTTATTACAAACAAGAAATTAAAATTGGTCATAAAGATAATGAACAGCTGACTTAAGATTTTAGGAAAAAGAACTACATTAAGAAAGGGTAAAGCTAACAACAACAACAACAAAAGCGTAAAAGCAAATGAATTGGATCTTAAGTGTTTGGCATAGAATAAGCACTTTGTGTATTAGTTTTACTTTTATTTGTCTTTCCTAACTGTGTTCATCTTAGAGCATTTTCCACTTGACAACACCAGTTGATGTTTTAAAGCTGGAAAAAATGGGAACAGATGGATTAGGATTATATATGGAAAATATTTCTCTTGATTTTCTTTTATTCATCAATTCCCTTGACATGTATGGTGATTTTGAAAAATGATTCTAAAGTCAGAATGTCTGGATCTAAAACTCAGTACTGGCACTTACTAATTGTGTAGCTAGGGACACATTATACAATTTCTCTAAATCTCAGTATCTTCACCTATAAAATTGGAATACTAAGAGTACCTATTTTGTAGGACTGCTGTGAAGGATACCTTACATGTGAAAGAAATTCTGAACAGTGCCCAGTACACAGTAAGAGTTCAGTGAATATTTGTTAGAATTATTATTTATAAAGCTAATGAACTTCAACTGTGAGTACCAGGTACTGTTAAGCTATGGCAGTACGAAGTTAAATAAATCATAGTGCTTATTTTTTTTTTAAGATTTTATTTATTTATTTGACAGAGAGAGAGATTTTACAAGTAGGCAAAGAGGCAGGCAGAGAGAGGGGGGGAAGCACACTCCCCTCGGAGCGGAGAGCCAGATGCAGGGTAGATCTCAGGACCCTGCGACCATGACCCAAGCCAAAGTCAGAGGTTTAACCCACTGAGCCACCCAGGCGCCCCTTATAGTGCTTACTTTTAAGGAAAGGCTTATCTTTAGATGAAGAACAGAGATGTATATAATCATGGTAATACAGAGTACTAAGTACTAATATATATAACAAAAACTTGCCTTGAGATACAAATAAAAAGGGAATTTAGGACACGATAAGGTTTTGTGTTTTGCTTCTTTTTTTTTTTTTTTTTAATAATCTCTCTATCCACAATGTGGGGCTCCAACCCCCAACCCTGAGATTGATAAGGCATTTTAACTTGATTTATAAGGGACTAGGAAACTTGGAAGGTTTCAAGCAAGGAGGCAGATTTTAGACCTATGTTTGAGAGAGTGAACTCTAGAAGCAAGGCAAAGAAAGGAGAAGACATGAGTTTTGTCATTACTGTAGTACAGCAGGCAAGAAAGGCTTACAGACCTAAATCAACACAGAGGAAATAGGAATGGAGAAGAAACGTGCTGGAAGTACAACCAGCGCACCCTCCTAATGGCTGTTAGATAAGGCTATAAGCGAGAAGTGTGAATCAACGAGGGTGACAAGGTCTCTGGGTTTGGGAGTCATCCCAGATAATGGTACCATTAATCAATAGGAGTATGAAAGAAAAACATGCTTACAGGAGAAGGTTCTGTAGCACTTACAGGTGTTTTCACTGAGGTGCTTATGATATATTTAGGCAAGTATTTGAAATACAAGTCCAGAGACCAGAAGACCATTATGTATTTAAGATTTATCAATAGTGGGGCGCCTGGCTAGCTCATTTGGTTAAACAGCTGCCTTCAACTCAGGTCATGGTCCCAGGATCCTGGGATGAAGCCGGCATCAGGCACCCTGCTCAGTGGGAGAGTCTGCTTCTCCCTCTCCCTCTCCCTCTGCCTCCACCATCCTCCCACCTCCCCCCCCCACCACTTGTGCTCTCTCTATCTCAAATATATAAATAGATGAAACCTTAAAAAAAAGAATTTATCAATTTTGTCTAAAATTGAGGGAGCAGATGAGATCATTAAAAAACGAAAAAAAGGATCTGGTGGGGAAATTTGTAAAAATTAAAACATGACAAGGTACATGGGCATGCCTTTAAATGAACAAACCATTAGATCCTCTTGAATTAGTTTTTCCCAAAAAGACATTAGAATAGTGTTGGCACTTTTATTCAAGGCATAGTGAATTACCTTTCTTCCATTATTTAGTACCACAGTGGTATACTTATAATTCAGCCTAAGTACTGGATATGGTCTTGCCAAATTATTGTACATGCTCTTGACCTTCTTTTTATGATGTTTATTACAATGATATAATAACAGCTAACACATAGCAATTATTCTACTAACTCAATTATTACAAGTCAGTAAATTTTTTTTAAATTTTTTATTTTCTTATAAACAAATAATGTATTTTTATCCCCAGGGGTACATACAAATTTGTACATACATACAAATACATATAAATTATTACAGTTCATATATCTATGATGTAAATATGATTTAAAAATTATGACACCATATTTATTATCTTATTTCATCATGATATTAGAGGTACAAGTTGTAAATAAAGCAATTTTTTATGTGGCAGGTATAATGACTCTGATATCCACCATTGTTTCAAAACCACAGAAGCACAAAGTACCTATGATTAAAAGATAGCAAGTGGACTCTGCTCTAATCATGACTGTAGAAACCTGAAGAGTATTTGATGATGAAGAAAGCACTGAAGTGGGTTCCCAAGAACTATAAAACTTTAACCAAAATTCACTCTATCAACAACTTATCAATCAAACATGCAAAGAATACTGATCATGTGAAGATTCTCATGTGAAGTTAGGATGATAGAAATAAATGCAGTGGTGGGGATGTCTGGATGGTTCAGTGGGCTAAGCCTCTGCCTTTGGCTCAGGTCATGATCCCAGAGTCCTGAGATCAAGCCCCGAATCAGGTTCTCTGCTCAGCAGGGAGCCTGCTTCCCCCTCCCTCTCTGCCTGCTGCTCTGCCTACTTGTGATCTCTGTCAAATAAATAAATAAATAAAATCTTCTGAAAAAAAGAGAAAGAAAGAAAGAAAGAAAGAAATACAGTGGAGTCACATCGAATCAGCCTGACCTCAACCAAACCGCCTCAACTTTTATGTCCATGGTATTTCTAATCTTTGTCCTTATAATTACAAACAAGCCATTATCATGTAATGTAAACTCTAATATGTATATAGCATCTTAATATAAAAACAAAATGAAATAAACCCTGCAGACAGCAGGAAAACTTCAGAATTCTCCCTTGTGGATTCATGGTACTGGAAATGGAGGCTTACCTAAGGTGGAAAAGCTGAAGAAAGATCTAACCTCTTTGACAGAGAGACAGCAATCAAATATACTCCATGGCTGAAATCATAAGTTTTCTCAGATAACCCATAAGTAACTGACTTTGCTTTCCTAATATTAATCTTGCTATCCTACTCCACAGCAAATTCTTCTTTAGCTAGTTGTTAGCCGATCAACTTGTCCAAGGACAACAAAGAAGAGCCTTGTTCTATCGCTAGTCTATGGTTCTTATTTTAATAAACTCTGCCTTATTTTTTTTTGGAGACAATCTAGAGTCTACGGTTGATTATCTCCCTCATACCTAAGTAAACTCAACTGTTTGTTTGTTTGTTTCCTAGATCTTCTTTTTTTAAAAAAAAAATGTATTTATTTATTTTAGTTATTTATTTATTTGTTTATTTATTTGACAGAAAGAGGCACAGCAAGAGAGGGAACACAAGCCTCCTACCTCTCTGATTTAACTTTCCAGCCACTGCTAGAACATCATATTGTTTGTCTTATGCTCTGTATTTTCTTTTGTCAGCTCTTTGTAGGTCTTTGCTTTGAAAGAAAGAGAAAAGCCGGTTACCCTCTATAGAAAAGAAAGTTATGTAAATTATCTACTACTGTGTAACAAACCACACAAAACAACAATTTGTTATTTCTCCACATTTTTGTTGAGGTTCTTCTACTAATCTCCACATTTTTGTTGAGGTTCTTCTACTAATTCTACTAATAAGGCTCACTCATTCATTTGCAATCATCTGTGACTTCAGCTAGGGCTGGATGGTCTAAGACAACTTCTTAATCACGTCTAGGATCTTGGCGGAGACGACTCGACTCCCAGGCCAGCCGGGCCTCTCTCCATGTGTCTCATGCTGGCTTCTTTGTACAGTGGCAGGAATGTTCGGAGAGGGTAAGACTCAATGTACAGATGCTTATCAACCCACTGCTTGTGTGAATTTGCTCATATCTATCAGACACAAGTCACACAGCGAAGTCCAGTATCAATGTGGAAGAGATAGGAAGAGAAGTGTGATACAGAAGGATAAGACAAGGAAGTAAGTCTTTTATAATACTCCACTTTCGTTAGTAGCTCTTCCTGGAGCTGGACTGATTCCATCTCATCATCTCCCTTTCTCTTTTGGGAACCTTTTCAAGAATTAGTTGATAAGGATCTATTGCTTATGCACACTATAGGGATATTTAGTACAAAAAAGATCCATCTTCAAAGGGAAGAAAACATGGAAAAATTAAAACTCATTTTGTATAGCTTGTAAAATAGAGCTGGGCTTCTAGAATAGCTTTGCTTGTTTTGCCTTTCAATTTTGTGAACAAGCTTGAATGTCACTGGAATAAGAATGACTGCTTCTGGTTTCTCTGGGGCATTGTGACATTCTGAGAAAACTCAAGGATATAATGTGCATGGCTTTTGTTTTATTTTGTTTTGTTTTGATTCCTTCCTCTCAGAAAAGAAAGAAAGCCCCATGAAAATATACACAAATGAGCCAGGTAAAGATGTGAGGGAGAGCTGTGTGTAAACTACAATGAGGTGTCACAAAATTATACAGTAGAACTTATATGTTGACCCTGTCTGGAAAATACTCTCCAAAAACCACATAATAAAATATGAGGAAAAGCAACCTTACATTCTCTTCCTTGCCCAGGGGTTTATAAGATTTGTCTATTAAATATGAAATATTTTCTAAACAAACAAATGGCACATTTTTGTCTATTTCTCAAGAAAATTTTTAAATTTAATTACAAAGTCTTAAATTTAAAGGAACTCATGTTCTGGTTGATTTATAAAGACTAATAAGACATTCAGTAATCTTTAGGAAGTAGATTAATCTCTGTCAGTGTGCTGACAATTTATAAAAGCTTCAGAGGCTTGCTGATACTCTAACACAATGAAAGAGAAGAAAAAAGTATAAAGTAGAGGAAGAAGAGGAGGAGAAGAAATTAGAGGAGAAAGGAATAGAAGGAGGAGTTCTTAACTGTAAACTAAATTAATGGTCTTGGTTACAAAAGAGAAAAGCCAGAGAAATACCAGTGGTTATCAGGCTGGAAAACAGTGGGGAGAAATTATTTTAAAACATAATACATTTATTTATTTATTTATTTATTTATTTATTTTTAAGATTTAAAGCTAGGTTGCTTATTTAAAATCTTTCTCTTGTCTTTATGTATTTATTGCCATGAACTTATTTCTTAACAACTGCTTTTGCCATATCCCCTAATTTTTGTATGTTCTGTTTGCATTGTCATTTGTCTCAATATATTTCTGGGGATTTCTCTTGATTTATTCTTTGATTGATTGATTATTCAGTAGCATGTTTTTCCTATAACTGATTTCTAGTTTCATACCATTTGGACAAAATGCTTGATTTGGTTTCAATCTTCTTAAATTTACTCAGTATTCTTTTGTGGCCTAATGTATAATCCACCCTGGGGAATTTTCCATGTGCTCTTGAGAAGAATGTGCTCTTGAATGTTCTGTAAACATCCATTAAGTCCACCTGGTCTAACATGTAATTTAAGACGTATTATGTTTCTTCATCAATTTGCTGTCTGGATGATCTATCCATTCTTGAAACTGAGACACTGAATTCTCCTACTATTGTTATATTGCTATTTCTCCATTCAGATCTGTTTTATTTGCTTTACATTTTTAAGTGCACCTATGCTGTGTGCATAATTATTTACAATGTTATATCCTCTTGATGAATTAACCCATTTATCATTATATAATGGCCTGTTTTGTCTTGTCTGATTTAAGTATAGCTACCCCTGCTTTCTTTTAGTTTCCACTCACATGGAATATCTTTTTCTGTTCTTTCCATTTCAGTCTGTGGTCTTAAAGGTGAAATGTGTCTTATTTTTTTAAGCCATTAAACTGGAGAATTTCATCCATTTACATTTAAAGTAATTATTGATATAGATTTTTTTTAAAGATCTTATTTTTATATAATCTCTACACCCAATGTGGGGCTCAAACTTACAACCCCAAGATGAAGAGTTGAACACTCTACCAACTGAGTCAGCCAGGAACCCCAGTAAATATTGGTTTATTATTGACATTTTGTTCACAGATTTCTGGTTGTTTTATAATCCCTTTGTTTCTTTCTTTCTCTCTTTATGATTTGACGATTTTCTGAGTGGTGTGTTTGGATTTCTTACTATTTATCTTTTGTGTGTACACTATAGGTTTTAGTTTTGTGGTTACCATAAGGATTAAATAAAGCATCTAACATAATAGTCTATTTTAAGCCAGTAACTACTAAACTTTGAACACACACAAAGT